>NW_024581135.1:216368-216432 GCF_017639235.1 Corvus kubaryi
AAGGAATTCGGAAGGAAGGAAGGAATTCGGAAGGAATTCGGAAGGAATTCGGAAGGAATTCGGA
>NW_024581135.1:216442-339453 GCF_017639235.1 Corvus kubaryi
GAATTCGGAAGGAATTCGGAAGGAATTCGGAAGGAATTCGGAAGGAAGGAAGAAAGGAATTCGGAAGGAAGGAAGGAAGGAATTCGGAAGGAAGGAAGGAAGGAATTCGGAAGGAATTCGGAAGGAATTCGGAAGGAAGGAAGGAATTCGGAAGGAAGGAATTCGGAAGGAAGGAATTCGGAAGGAATTCGGAAGGAAGGAAGGAATTCGGAAGGAAGGAAGGAATTCGGAATTCGGAAGGAAGGAAGAAATTCGGAAGGAATTCGGAAGGAATTCGGAAGGAATTCGGAAGGAAGGAAAGGAAGGAAAGGAAGGAAAGGAAGGAAGGAAAGGAAGGAAAGGAAGGAAAGGAAGGAAAGGAAGGAAAGGAAGGAAAGGAAGGAAAGGAAGGAAAGGAAGGAAAGGAAGGAAAGGAAGGAAAGGAAGGAAAGGAAGGGAGACGGAAGGAAGGAAAAAATCCAAGAGACTTTATTTTAAGTTCCTCTAAACCCAGTATTTTTCATAATAATGCAGCTGCACCAATATAAATGATCATTTGGTTTAGGAGGGTAAGAAAAATTTGAAAGGTGTTTTTACCTGGAAATTAGTTCTTACAGTCACAATGAGCTTCAGCCAGGGAGGAAATTTACAGATCATACTTGTGATAAATGAAGAAATGGTGTCACCATAATCAGGTTTATGAAATTCAGCATCATTTAAACCATCTACCAAAATTATGTAGTCTTCCTCAGGAATCTTCTGCTCTGAAATTTGAAAATAAAAAAGGAAAGGATAAAAACACATTCTCCTATTAAGTGACACATCTTTATGCTCAAATTCTGAATACCAAGAAACAAAAATGTATCTTTATGCACACCGATACATCTTATGGCATTTAAGCATTATTTAGAAGATTAAAAACAACATTGGGAGATTAAAAACAGTTTTAACAGGAATGATGTGCTCTGTTCATATGTAGGCAACCCCCCATTCTGCCACAGATCAGGTATCTGCTCAAGCTGGCATATGCTGGGAAGCAGCTGTTTCCAAAAGGAGTTTGCCAGGGTTTTTTTAAAATACAAACATCATGTTTCTACATGCTTTCTTTTACACACCATAATCGAGGGAATAGCTGCACCTGTATCAGGGGAGGGTTATGTTGGATATCAGAAAAGGTTCTTCCCCCCGAGGCTGCTGGGCACTGCCCAGGCTCCCCAGGGAATGGGCACGGCCCCGAGGCTGCCAGAGCTCCAGGAGCGTTTGGGCAGCGCTGCCAGGCAGAGGGTGGGACTGTTGGGGTATCCTTGGCAGGGCCAGGAGCTGGACGGATTATCCTGGTGGGTCTTTTTCAGCTCAGGAGATTCTGTGATTCTTGGAAAACTGCCACATCCATTTTAAAAGCAAGCAAAACCCACATCCACTTTGCAGATGTTCAGGCCCAGAAAATTAAAAGAGAAAGTATATGACAAAACTTAAATGCATCTTAAAACAAAATCCTTTAATGTGAATGTGCCAGCCTTAACTTCAAGCTAACAGCTATCTTTCAGTTTTCTGGCAAAAAAGTAAGGTTTCCATGACCTTTAATAAGTTTCACAGAATTTTAATTAAAACATGAATCAACTGTTCAAAATCTATCTATTATCGTTACAAACAACTAGCACAATTAAGGAATCCCTTTCTCCAGGAATGTTCTGCTTTATTTATTTTTAATATTTTTCTCCACTCTTTATGCAGTTTAGATTCCATTTCCAAATCACTTCCTTTTTAACGTACCTCTCCTGAGGTTTGAAAGTGGTTCCAACACTCCCCTTTTAAAAGCTGCTGCTGGATCCTGGACACAAGACCTCAGGCTCAGCATGCTCTGCAGGTGAGGCTCTTTGATGAGGAGATCTCTGTATGCTGTTAACTGATGCGAGCGGCAAAGCAAAGCTGCCACACTGTGTACAAATTCAGGGACAAGACATGTGTACGTGTTGTCAGCCTGGCAGTAGTGATAAGCAACGACCTGCAGAATTGAAAAATAAAAAGCACTACCCTTTCAGTATTTTGGTTGATTACTAGTTAGTGCAGTTATGATAGAGTGCTATTAAATTTCCCTCTCAACTACAAAATACTTTTCAGTGTTAGATCCCACGCTGTAACAATCTGTGATGGCCCGTGTCAAACACAGGGAGGAAGGCAATGAATTGTGTTTTTGACCTTGCAGGACACGCAGAGAGGAGAAGAAATGGAAGTGTCAGATTCTGACAGGAAAATGTAACAATTTGAGTTTGGGACATTTGATACAGTGGCCAAGCAGCTGATTAACTAAGGAGCACAAGAAAAGTAACCTGAGGGTTTGACTGGGTAACCTAGCAGCTGTAATTTAACAACACTATGTCCCACACTGTAACGACCTAAGGACTAATTTGATCATCATCAGGCAAAAGTAAATGACAGACAGCTATTAAAGAAAGACATGCTTACATAAGCAAATGGAGAAATACAACAACTGGCTTTATTCCAAAGCTGTGTATTACTTAAAAATAAACCAGGACACAACCCATATTTCTTTGAGGGAAAAAAAAAAACCCAAAACAAACCACAAGGAAAACATGGTGTTCACAGTGAATAAGAAGCCTGTACTTCAGTGGTTTTCATAACACTGCTTCAAACAAATATGTATCACTTTAAATACTGCATAAAGATCTCATGTTTTCCCTACAATTATTCATATAAAAGATGCAGTTCAGATGATCACTGATTTTACTATTTAGGCAAAAAATAAAACACCTAACATAGTAATCTAATACAAAAAGACTTCAGACTCTCAGACTATGGAAAATAAAACTACATTCAGACTCAACCTGTATCATAGCATATAGATGGATTATACAAAACCCAAACATTTTACCTCCCCACCCCCCCCCAATTTTGCTTTTGGGAGCACTGAGCATCTCCCTGTAGAGAACATATAGCCCCTTTGGTAAGGAAAGGATCCCAACCTCCCACACCCACACAAAACTGATGAGAAATTGTTCAGGTAACTCTTCCTAGGACCAAGCAGGATTCAGGTGATCACCTGATGGGTACAAGAGGCAGGCAGCTGGTTTCACCAGCCAAACAGAGCCATCATGCAGAGGTGCCCAGGTGCTGCCCCTCTTCCAGCACTGCCCACTGCCTCCCGGGGCGCTCTGCAAAGCAAACTGACCCCCATGTTAGAGTGTTCTAACACACTGAACATCTACTAGGAAGTGAAAACTTACCTTTGAAGCGAGGCATCTCACAGAATCCCCTGTTTGGGGTTTGTGTTCGGGAGTACCAGGACAAGTCAGAGTCTTCATTGTATTGGTGTCACCTGACGGAGGGGCACATGGGGATAACTGGCTTAAGGGAATCTCCTGACAGGAGTCACCACCTGCTTTTAAAAGACAACAAATACAAAAGAGACCAAATTTGCTGAAAGCAGATTGCTTTTTAGGAAAACACCACAGCTTATCTTACTGCTGGAGTAAAAATTGAAACTGAGCAATACCATTAAAGGAAGCCTGCAACTAGTCTGATAAATACAGGCACACATTTGCAACTTTACAATTTTAAAACAACTCAACTGACTTTCAGATCAAAACTATAGAATTACTGAAAGCACAACCATGCTGATGTGCAGAGTTTCCTTCAGAAAATTACACATACAATGCCTCATTTAAACTAGTAGTTAATATATGACTGAACTCTTGGGAAATTTATCATTGTTATTATTAGTAATAATGATATTTGAAGTGTCAGTAGGGAAAGGAGCAGTAATAACAGTCTCATCATCCGTCCAGTTAATGTAGGCACTGGACTGGTCTGGTGACAGGATGCTTTGGATCCCAGTAGAAGACACAAGGGGTTTCTCCATAGCTTTATTCTCACCTCTACAAAAATTCTATGGAAAGCATACAAAGCGGATACACAGCAGGAAAGAAACACTCACTGGTCCCTTTCCAAACTCATGAGAGACAAAGATGCTGCAGTCACATCCTCAGAGTCTGGGGTACACACTGCCTGACAAGAGGAAGAGATCCTGCACACTGCCTCTGTGATACCACCTCTCTGATGGGCTGAACCCACATTGTATCACGTTGAAGGTATTTGTCAGAACACAAAATTTTAACTCCTTCCTTTGCTCATTGGAAGAAAAAAATGTTTGCCAAAGACTTGATGAGGCCTGACTGACTACCTTAAGCCAGAAAAGCAAACATGTGACTCCTGATGTCAGCAGTAACCCAGACCATTACTCAGAAAAGGAACATACTTTTAGGAGATGAACTAGGGCTGTTGGAAGCTATTT
This sequence comes from Corvus kubaryi, assembly GCF_017639235.1. Lineage (NCBI taxonomy): Eukaryota > Metazoa > Chordata > Aves > Passeriformes > Corvidae > Corvus > Corvus kubaryi. Next base: position 220,734 of record NW_024581135.1, read on the forward strand.
GTCTCATGCGACTTCCATGGCAGCTGAGTGCCACCAGCCGTGAAATGATTGCAGTCTTCCCAAATCCCACATTTCCAGTAATGACAGCTCCCTTGTTCTCTGCTGGGTCAGGATTCTGCAGTTTTTCTTCAATGGCGTGGAACAGCCATTCTCTTCCAACAAACACCGAGTCTGTGGTTATGCTTGGCACCTCAAACAACAGCGGCTTCAGCAAAATGTCCTGAGGCTTATAAGGGATGAAACGAGCTGAAAAGACATGTCAGGGAGGAAAGTTTATTAGAAGAAACTTGACATGCAATCAAGCAGCATGGTTTCAGAAGGTAACATCATTTAGAAGCCTTGTTACTATCAGTCATAATCAGACATTTCATCACGAAAACAGTAACATCTGATTGCCTCAGTTCAGGTAATCTCCATAATTTTTGCATGAATTAAATTGTAGAGGAAAGAAGCTACAGGTATAATCTGATTATTTTTTTACAATTGAACTGGATAGTAAGTTGTAGAATCCAAAAAGTTTTCTTAAAAATGCATTAATAATTCTACAAATGGGGAAGCATTTTTTAGAGTGAACTATGTGCTGAGCATCTCAGTGTTAGGTCTTCAAATCTGTAAAGACATTTACAGAGAAACAGAAAAAGGTACAGAGAATAACATAATTTTTCTGTTTAAAAAAACCCCTTAAAGTAATACCAAAAAACCTACTGCCTTGTTTTTCTATACTTTTCAAGTCACAGGATCAGAAGTTACACCTTTGATTACTTTGATCTATACATCTGGGAAACACCTGATGACTTGGGGAAAAATTCCGGTTTGATTCCATAAAATACATTAAAATTTACAGGGATAATAATATTCACCAATAAAATGCTCTAAAGATTCCTTAGTCAAATGTATTGTTACACAACTGCTGTTTCAGCATTAACCTATGACTGTGAAAAGCCATAAATGGAAGAGGGCAGCATAGTATCTACATACGATCCTCAAGACCAGTTTTACTAGGAGTTTACTTAAATTTTTCTGGTTTTATTGTTATTGCTTGTAACAGATGCACACAAATTCAGTCTTGAAACCATAGCATAATGCAGGAAAGAGTAAGTAAGCATCTTATTCGCAGATATGCAGTGACTTGTCAGGAGCATTCTACAGTAACACTGTGGGACAGGGCTGACCTGATCACAGAGCATTCACATTCCAAACTACTGAAGGACTGTATGACTGTGCCAGACAGATGCAGGTGTAAGTATCTCTGCCTTTACCTTCCTGCTGCACTTTTCCACCAGCGGTGTTGTGCCAAGGCAAGCGAATTGAAGTTCGTAAAGGAGTATTTCTTTGTCCATCCAAATAACTCAAATCTTCCAATTTGGTTGAACTTGTTGCTAGAGTATTAAAGAACTGAAGCTTATTTTTCTCTCAACACAAGTTACAAAGAGTGTTATTATTTACTACAGTTCTTCATCCACATGTTACTTACAGAGAAGTTTTTCTAGACAATAGCAACAAAGTCATTCATGTTGTAACATTTACAAAATGCATTTCACTCAAGTTCACTAAGATTTAATTGGGTTTTTCCCCATTTAAATGGCACTCAGTTCTCCCATTGAGAGAGTTTCCTTTTTTACTGTGGGAACAACCACATCAGCGACGTCAGAAGCGTTAGAACAGGTTCAGGTAATACCTGCTAATACAATACGTGTCACCAGGCAGAGTCCTGGAATAACTGGTAGACTTTTGAAGTGTTTCAAAAGTCCTGACCTAGTCAATACCTACCAGAAAGCACAGTTACAGCCCTCTGGATGAAGGTGTTAAACAACTTAGGTAATGCTCATCTGTTCAGTTCAGAACATAGGCTTGTTTTTATCCTATAGAGATACTTTTATACTAACGACAAAGATTCAAAAGAAATGTCCTATTATTAAGAAAATCCTTGGTTTTGACCTCAGGACTTTACCTGCAACAGAGTTTGGACGAGGCATTATTAAAGAGCCAGAACTCTGAGCATAAGGAAGGGGACCCTCTCCTGTTGGTACTTCCTTTGGCAAATTCTCAGAAGATCCAATGGCTTCCTCTTCTGCAACTGGTGAACAATTATCTGTTCTTCGGTCACGACTGATGCCTTGATGTTTTCCAGCTCTGAGACTCCCATCCTTACTCCATTCTAAACTGGATCCACTACGATCATCATTTTCTGACGAACTTGTTATAGTGGCTGAAAAAGAGGAAAAAAACCCAAGTAAAGTCAGAAGAATATTACACATTAGAATTTTCATTCTCAAATGGCATTGTGAAACATAAATGACAAAATTTCAGTGTTGTTCATAGGTCTGCAGCTTCAGCCTTGCAGGATGGTGAGGTACTCGTACAACTCTGAATTCTTCCAGCTTAGGCTCACACTCATAAGAAATATAAGATTGGATGCTTCAATTCAACAGCTTGTATTCTAAGAAATACTAATAATATGGACATACAATTTAGAGGCAGTAGAAGAAAAAAACCCAACTTTTCGGGCACTCCATTAATCTCTGCACACACTTAGATTGTACGTCAATATGACAAATTTATTTCATTTTTATTGTTGCATCAAAAAAATCTGGTTCCTCCTGAAGCATTAAATCTTTAGAACTCTGATTCCTCTTGGAGGGAAACGCAGCAAAAGGAAACCTGGGTGCTCAAGATTTCCATACTGACACAGCAGCAAGGATCCAGCAAAGCATTAATTTTGGCCAGCAGCCCAATCTTTTCTCCTACTTAGCTCCTTGCTGAGGATTAAAACCTGCCTTTACTACTATTATGTCAAACTCAATAGAAGCAAAGAAGAATTCAGTTACAGCAGTAAAAGACTGGAAAACTAAAGGAAACCTGAACTGTAAGTAAAAAAGAGGAAAATGGAGAAAAGACTGATTTCCCATCAGTCTGCTGGTCTGGAAAAAATAGTGGGAGTAGAAATACAAAGGAGGCCCACATAACTAGCATGAAAGTGCAACATATTTTCATGGGTGGATGAACCCTGCCAAAGACATTAGAAAACATATACTTGCTAAGTGTAATTTAAAATGCGCATGTGCTAATAAGAGATTTGAATGCACAAACATACTTGCATATAAAAACCAAAAGCACAGGTCACTTAGCAGAAAGGTGCTTCTTCCTTCCCTTCTTGGTTTCATGCCTTTAGAGATATAAGGTATGCTGCCCTGGGTAGCCAAGAGACAGAGGGTGTTCAAATTTTCCTGGGATTTGAGACATGAACAGGAGCTCTGCAGAAGAGCAGCAGATGATTTTCATGCAGTCCCGCAGCCATGAACTGCACGTACTTGACTGAAGGAACACAAGGGAGTTCCCCCTGCTCTTGCACTCATACACTCATCCTTCCTTTTCAGTAGGTCAATAAGCAACTTTTAACACTGTTCTAAAATACCTTCTTTAAAATACTGGTACTTACAAGATTATACAATAATGATGTTGTCATGCCAGTACACTATTTTAAACAAACATGAGGCCATTCTGACCTTATTGAGAACATGGACATACTCTTGGACTATTTCAAGCTTGTCAACCATGGCTAGTATGTTCATATCAGTATCTACATTTGTGCTCTTTTCCCAAAAATAACAATTCTGTGATATCCTTTCCTTTGCATCAAGGTGTTCATGCTATCTCAAAACTAGATCCTACACGAAGCTGACCACATACCAATCTGACATGGAAGGAGTACACAGAATCATTTTCTTCAACTGAAACACTGAAGTTTTATACAGGAGTCTTTTGACCCATGACAAACAATGTCTCTTAGGGTAACTGATCAGTAAAAATTATTTATACTGAGCTGGTTGGTACAAGGAGCTTGTAACAGTTGGGCTGAGAGGGAGGCTGCCTCCAATGGTCAGTGACTCCCCACACAAGATGCACATATACCTTCAACTCAGCCATCTTTTAACAGAGGATCACACAATTTCATCTCTTCCACAATGTTCCATATTAGCTTCATTTTCATGCCAGTTACTCAAAAGTCTGCAGTGTTTTGAAACAGTTTCATTTAGGCTATTCTCATAAGAAATCACATCAATTATCGTTTCCTAAGCTGGAAATTAAACCAACTTCAAGCTCTGCTGTGCTTCACCATTATGAAAAGCACTGTTAAGACCTCTAGAATGGAAAAGAAAAAAGGCATGAGAAAACAAGGAATGGAGAAAACCAGAGGAAATTAATTATTTCAAAGGAAAAAGTGGAGAAATTAGAACTGCACCAGGAAAACAAAAGAAGCGAAATGCACACCTAACAACAGCAGCTGTTATAGCCAAGAACAGGATTTCGATCTTTCAAAATGGGATCCACAGACAGTGTAAACAGAACACAGTGACATAAAGCAGCTGTTCAGACTTGTACAATTAAGAGGAAAGTAATTTCTCCTACCTGTACTGCTAATGAAAATGCTCACCTATAATCCCACTGTCCTTGCTCTCCAGGGTGGAGCTGGGGGTGCTGATGGTGCCGCAGGGACTGCCCTTGTTGGCTGCTGCTTTGCCAGCGCAGCTGTTGAGGGTTGAGCAGGGACTGTCGGTGCTGGGCGATGTCGTGCTGCTGGTGAGGGTGGAACAGGGACTCACTCCTTGGCTGGCAACTGCACACTGCCGTGGGAAGAACAAGAAACACTTACTGCACACCAGGCTGGACACTTGGGCTGAAAACTAGAGACCTTGAGGTGAGGTAGAATAAGAGCAAAGTGAAGAACCCATTTTTCAAGTAAAAATGTCAAGAAGTAAAGCCTTGTCTAGACTGGGAATCTTAATCTTTCACATTACTCTTAAAAAGTAACTGCTGAAGAAAAAAGGGAATTTCACAGTTCAGTGAAAGAGCTGCAGTCAGGCAGATTTCTTTTCTATTTAAAACTTTACTGGATACTCCTCCCCTCCACCTCTTGTATTTACTCTTTGAGTTGAAAAAATCTGCAACTGCAGTCTTATTAATTTTTCACTATCAATGTGAAGACCCAAACTGATGCACTAAGGTTTAGGAGGGCTGGGACTAAAAGTGGAGAGAGTAAGGGGAAGGAGCAGAGGTTGGTAGTTACTGTGAAGTTTTAGTTAGCAGGTGAGTTTCATGTGGATAGTAGCTGCTTGCTTCTCTCCAGTCCGAAATGACAGAGAAGGACTGTCTGACAGAACTTCTCAGGAAGAAACAAACACACCCCTCTCCCCAGGCATGCTCCCATTTTAACAAAACACTGGCCTTCTCCATTCTTGGAAATCACTGAAAACAGAAGGCAAAAATTTCCTCCTAAATACTAAAAGCAGAGAGAATTCTAGAAGCTATTCACAGTCACAGCAGATTAGAGTTAACCTCCAGAAATGGTAAGTCTATCCAGTTTGTGTTTTTTGAAACTGCAAATTTATCTTGCATTCTTGAAAACAAACACTTGTTAAAATTAAAGTCCAGTTCTATAGCTATATCTCTATTAAAAGAGATGGTATTTAGTATCGAGGTATCAGGTGACTGCAACTACCAAATAGAGGAAATAACTAGTCTTCTCTGAAACAGGATGAACATTAAGTATATTATATTCCATTATCCTACCATAACTTCGCTTTTCTCTTCCATGTGAGCAGAAGTCGAGATCCCTTCTCCCAGTAAAAACCCCAGTCTTGTCATCAATTCTTGTGCTGCAGGAGAACAGCTTGAATCTTTGTCAGGCTTTGCTTTGGATTGGGAGGAAAAAAGTTGAAGGTTAGAGTCTTATATTTGGAAACTGTTAAAAGAGGTAGTAAAGTACAACCAAATTGTCCGTCTGACTTTTAATTGCTGGTGGGTCATGGATCCTCTGCATAACTGCACAAATCTAGGGGAGGAAAAACCCACCTGCCAGTCAAACCAGAAATGTTTAAGTGCAATCAGTTCATCATTGGACTGATGAGTGACATAACACAACAATTCTTCTAATAGCAGTATTAAGCTCAATGCTCTAAAAGCTTAGTGGCAAGCTGAAATTCTACTTCTGTCATATAAAAAACCTGGAGAGAAGTTAATAACACAGATGTTTTGTAATCTCACAGTTAACACTAGAACTAGTACCATACATTTTTGTTTTGCTTGCTATGCAAAAGATGTGACACCAGTTCTGAACGTCCCAGCTCTTCTGGTGCAAAGATATTTAATTTTATCAGTACAGTGCTTTGAAATGTCTTCTGGCATCCAACAGACAGAACAACAAACAATTCAAAATGAAGCAACTTGCAAAAAAAAGCAGCCAAGCACAGCTCTGCCCTGGCACATACTCTTGCTAATGGAATCTCACAAGCAAGCATTTCCAGCTATTTTCCTTCTTTGATGCCAGATGTCTGGCATCATCCACCAACCTGTGACCATCTGCTCTGACAGGAACATTTACAGGGCATTTATTTCTTTTGTCCGTTATTATAAAAGAAAATATATAGCCTGTCCCATCCTCAGGTATAAACAGCTAATTAAATAAGGAGCATCATTGTACCACTTGGAGAACCAGCTCCCAGCAGGAGCTGTTACCCCAGAACTGCCAAGGGGGACACTGAGGAGCAGCTGCACAGCCACTTCCCAGCCAGCACACCAGGGCTGCTGGTGCCACCCCACACTGCTGGGAGTCAGCAAGGACACCCAAACAGCTCTAGCACTTCAACTTTTGGAGATGTTGTGCAACAAACGATTCCCAACTGCTATAGAGCGCCTCAGTGGGCAAGAGAAGTAGGTGCCCAGACTTACAGATGAATTTTAGGAGAGGAGAAACAAGACCCTCAGCTGCAGCACCTTCCGCACCACCACCGAGAGGAGCTGGGGTGAGGGGAGAACCCACAAAAAATCCCAGCTGAACTGTCCCTTGGCCTTCCCTTCACAGTGTCACTGAGCCAGACAGTGTCAGGACAATCTTTACTCTCTGTGAGGAGCATGTGGGTCTCTAACCATGTAAGACACAGCTGACACTCAGTGGTACCTGCAAACAGCACATCTTTCCCCAAGCTGCAGACTGGAAAAGAAATACAGAAAATAACAACTGTAGCAACTGTAACTGAACAGCCTGACCATAGCACCACTTCAACAATGGCCTAATTTTATGAGTGACATAAACCCCAATGTTTGCAAACATGAGCAGTTTACTAGTCAATCCTCTGTCTTTATTTCGCTCCAGCTCAATGCCTACTTGAATGCATGTATTTCTTAATTTTGCGGACAGCTTGAGGTTTTTTACTCTTCAAGACAGATTCTCACTTAATCCCAAAAGAAAGAAGTCTATGAAAGTAGATAGCAAAAGTTTTTTTATCTCAGAATTTTTACAAATCAACAGGCCTTCAAATATTTGCCTGGAAAATATATTTCCTCTTAAAAATAGCCATTTTAAAGATTACAATTAATCTTTAAGTCACAATCGTGGAAACTACAGTTTGTGAAATCAACATCTTCATTCTTCTCTCAAAATTACAAACCTTATTACTGTTATTATTATTAAATTATAATATTTGACAAGTCTGAGTAAATGTTAGGCAGAGTACCAAATTCAGTCAGTAACAGAGATCAAAGCTAAGAGCCTAAGGTGTTCAACCCAGCATCCACTGTTTGATCCTTAAACACCAGAACCTGGTGCTGATCTCCAGCAGCCTCACCATCTGAGAGCACAGCTCCGTGAGAGGAGGAAAATCACAACATGGTCACCTTCAGACTAGGGGGACAAAGACTACATGCTTTCCCAGCTGGACCTACAACTTTAATGCCAGCACCACAAGATGGCTGTGAAGACGAAGACACAAGAGGGACCAGGGTAATTATACCATATCAAATGGATGGTGAAATTTGAAATAGTTCTATTTTTGCTACAAAGTGCCTGTATTTTAGAAAGAAAACACTGGCTTTTTAAACCGTAGTTTCCTTTAAAACTGAAACAAAAGGAAAACGAAAGAATTTTCACCCGGAACATCATCAGTTATATCCACTGACCTTAATGTGGTTAGTTAAACTGAAACATTAATCTAAAAATACGTGACACATACTGACATACGTGTCATGACATTCACTGTAAAAGCCATGCTCTGTCACACACTAGTCAGATTAAACCAACATGAAACTTTCCAAGAATGCCAGTTAACTCTAGGGAGGTGGCTTCTCCCAGCTTTGCCAACACAGGAGTTAACTGTTACCGCCTTTGTCAGCAAATTTTTACAAAACTTCTAAAATGAAGCACTGCAAGGAATGCAATGCTACACACTTGAGTCAAATTATAATTAAAAACAAGTTCAGAAAAATGCCAGAAGGCCTTTGCTCTGTGGCAGTCACCAACACCAGGACATCACTTTGCCTGCAGTGCATGACCAGCCCCAAGAACTCAGACAGCTCTAAAGATAAGGTAGGTGTAACGGCAAGCACCTCCTCCTTGCAAAACACTGCTCCCAACACAGAATGGAATTTCTCATCCTATAGCTCATTAGCGCACACTGTGTGAAGCGGCAGCGACGCTGACGTGGCAGGACAGCCGAGCAGACACTCACCGTTCGCGCCGGCCTCTCCTGGCTCCGACCCCTTCCGCAGCGGCAGGGCTGCCTCACCTGGCACTCTGGGGCTTTCCACATACTTGGGCTTCCTGACCGGACCTGCAATGGGAATGAGCTGAGTGTATCTAACCCTTTCCAGATGGACCACAAGCTTCCTATGTCCTGTATCCTCTATGATGTAAAAAAACCAGAGAAATTATTTCTCACACACACAGCTGGTATCACAAAGATCAGCGAGCTGCTGCACTTCCACTCTTGTGAGAAACACAGGCTCTGGGCTTTTCAGAACACAAAGTCTGCTAGAAAACAAACCCAATGTATGTGGTGTCTAAACTGCATACTGCATGTTACCCCAGTAGCTGGTCTCCCTCCTCAGTGCTGATGTGTAACTCAGGACTACACCTCAGGCTCTCAACTGTTCTCCACCTGCTCTGCACTTCCCACACTAACAGAGCAAAACCCCTTCAGGGAGCAGAGGGACTGTGGGCCTGATTCCAACCGTCCCACATTGCCCTTGATAAAGGGGCTTTCCCCTTCTGCAGTTAGGGTCTTCAAAAAGCATCCTTCTCCTTGGCTCAGAATTCAAGGGCACACCAAAGCTCTCTCACACTTTGTTTACTAAAACCTCACCCTATATGTAGGCTGTGGCACATTAAGCATCCTATCTTTCCTTTTGGCAGCAGCCTCGGATGCTACATTACGTCTCTGAAAACTACATTGATTTCTTGCTCATTTGCCTGAGCACTTTAAGACTCATGACTGCTTTTAAGGACAAGTTGCATCTCTCCTCTGTGATCTCAGGCTCCCAGGGTCACAGTGCCACAGAGCTGGGAAGGCCTGGCCACCCCATCACAGGGTAACATGCATCATTTGCCCAGAACAATCTGGGTGGACCCATCTGCTCTTTCAGATTTCCACCTAGAAGTGCAATATGGGAACATGGTGACAACCTAATTTCTAAGCTAAGAAATACTGGGCAGGAAGTGTCAGTCCTACACGAACACATATTTGCGTCTCTAGTAGAGATTCTTGAGTCGATTTCACTTTTTACACCAACAGCTCGGCACCAACACCAGAGGGGGCTCTTCCAATGCTACCGTCTAACAAAAATAAGGGGCATTGGTCCTGGCAAAAGCAGCTAAAAACACATTCTCTTGAAACAAAATCACATTCCTTAAGGAGACAATAGTCCACACCTGTCATCTGTAAGCATAAGTATAATCAAACATATCCAAGTTGGACAACAAAAGCACTCATTCTAAAAGAACAAAAAAACCCCAAAACGTGTAGCAGTTGTAAAATTACATCAGCATGGAAATATCTTCAGGATCTATGTTTAACACTTGTGCTTTAAGCTATGGAGGAGGCACTTTACTGAATTTTGATCCTCACAAACTGCTGTGGAAATGACTTACAGTGCCTACAAACCTGATATACAACATTGGAACAAGTAGGAGAATTCGTGGTAAATTTATTTTCATGCACTAATCTAAAACAGGACACATGAATTAATCCTTGGATGAAAAGGACCCATTTAAATGTGAACTGCATCTGCAGAACAGCAGCTCTTTTCCAGAAGTGTAAGATGGCTGAATCAGGTCTGACGGAAGGTTCATCCAGGACAGGGCTTTATCAGCAGCAAACTGCAGAGGAATCTAAGTAAGGGAAAACACACTCCCTGCTGTGCTCTCGTCACTACTGCTAAGTGCCTTATCATTTCCGGAGGCAGAAGTGGTCACTTGCTCTTTAAGAGCTCTAGATGGATTTTTCTTCCAAGAGCTAACCCCAGCCTTTCTTTCACAACCTGCAATATCTGCAGGTGAACACAACACTGCTGGACACAGTAACTACATTGTCTTCATTTCAATGCAATTGCCTTTTTTCCAGGGGGACAAATACCAGTCCAGTCTATTACCGTGACTTCTCCTTCAGTGCCATTCCACACTGACCGTCACTCCTGCAGCCTGTTCTAGCTCTGTCCTAAATCTACTGCAGATTTTTAAAGTTGGCATCACCAGAGTTACACCAGTCTCCTCCCAAAGAGGACAAACTACAATTTATACAACTCCATAACTATATATTTTTAAAGTCATCTATTGCTTTGCTAGTAATTCTTAATGCTTTTTTGACTGCAGAAGAGCTGATTCCTCAGAAGATCGTTGTAACTTGTGCACCTCCATCCTTTCCCTCCCATCAGCACTAAGTGGATCTGTAGCTGTACTGATCCTGGGGATTGCCCAATGCAGGCGCAGGACCTTGGAGCTCAGACAGCTTAGTGCACACAGGGGGAACAGCCCCCCACAGCTCCCAAGGGTAGGGCACAGAACTGCAGCCTGAGATGAAACCAGTTCTCTGACCTAGTCTAGCCTCAAGAATCAGGTATGAGGATTAATTTGCTTACTAATTAGAAGTTTTAATTGAAGTTTAATTTCAAAACGTACTAAAGTTCTGTTGTACGTTTATGCAAGACTCTCCCAGCAGTCACCTCTGGCATTCACTGATGGAAATTCACTGATTTCAAAGGAAATCTTTCTCTGTTCAAGCATTATTGTATCATTAACCTAAGGCAGCAAACATTTTTTTCAAGTGCAGGAGCAACATCTTTCACTCATATCTTAAACTCCACAATCGTTTTTTTTTGGAACATCCCTTATAAATCAGTATTTTCATTCTTTTCGTTCAGCCTCCTAAATCAGACTATAATCAATTATTACCCCTTTAAGACAACAAATACCAATTTAGCTGCACACCTGTAAGACTGCCAATCCAAACAGTGTTCCATTCTAGCTTTGTAGTAGAAGATAACTCAACTTACTGTGACAGTTTTTCATGTACCGCTCCCCTGCCCAGGATTGTCCTGCTGACAACTTTTTCTTAGTTCTGTTTGTTTCTGCTCTTCTATCCACCTTTTCCTCAACTAACTATTTTGTTTAGGAAGTTTCTGATTCCAAATGAACTGACAGGTTTAGTATGCCAGTGATTTCAAGCTCCCTAGTGATTTCAGATGTAATTTCTCTCCTTGCTTTTTTTATAGCTAGAGTTGAGCACTGAACTGGGGCCAGAAACACTCGTAAATGCTGAGCTCTCCTCACAGAGCAGAGCTCCCACCTCCTATGCAAACAGATAAAGCACAGTGTATGTCTGTCTGTCTGTCCCTGACCCAAGGACTGTGCAGCTCTCCCTGTCCCCACGAGCTGTGCACACACCTGCTCTCACGCTGCAGTCCTGGTGAGCCCACACACCAGGCCAGGGACACTCGCTGGTACCAGTGGGGACAGGCTGTGCTCCCAGCATGGAGGGACTGAGAAGCTCAGGCTTCAGCCTGGAGATGACCCGGGGCCAGCAAGCCAGAGCGAGAGGATCAGGATGGGACACCAGAGCTCTGAGCAGCAGTTTCAAGAGACACCAAACCCAGAGTGCTGTCCTGGACCAGGCACTTCCCAATCAATCTGTGTGTTCCCAACAGATCCCGAGAACTTGCTAAGCGTTAAGGTACCTGAGTGCTTTTCTCATGGGCCACCTGAGAACTGATAATTATGCACAGAACAAATATGCCTATGATTGAACAAAATCCTCTTAATCCAAAGGGACAGAATGAAAACACTGCTCTCCCCACAGCACTTCTGCAGCTAATCGACACCCGCAAAAGCATCCTCCTGAGTCATCTGGAGTGGAAAACTACACAAGTATACAACTCTCACAGAAGAAATCATTCCAAGCATAACATTCTTTTACCATCACTGAAATTTTAATTAAAGAAGAGAAACTAAAAAAAAAACTGAAGCAACCTAGAATGTAAAACAACCTTCTAAATTAGCAAATGGTCATATGAGTAAAAATGTGTCTGACAGGAAGGGGGGGGAAGTACTTTTCCATTATTTTAAATTGAACAGTTTCTGTTTGGACTTATATACTGCTTGAATGTAAATTTACAAACTGGCCTTACAATTTGTCTATTGCTGTTGTTGCTGTTTTTCATATGGTCCTACTGCTAAATGGCAAATTACTGGAATTTACTATGTTGTTCAAAATGTTTGCAATACCTTCTGCTTAACAAGACACAGTCTAAGATTATTTTAAGCCCCATCTATCGATGAGTGTGCAACTTTTTAGAAAGGTAAGAAAATTAAATCTAAAACATACTTTCATCATTAGATAGATCACTTTTGGTGGATTGCTGGTTTTCCAACAGTTTGATGTGATGGATAACCAGATGGCGAGTGAATGAAGCATTAATAGAAGGAATAAATTTACTCCAGTCCCAAGAAAAATACTAACACATTTTAAAGAAATGACAAAGGACAGCAATACTTGTGGCTCACACAGGAGCAAAGCCAAGCAGAAGTGCCATCAGAACAAAAAAGCAAACCCAAAATTACACCTCTGAAGCTACAGAGCAAGACACACTTGGAAAAATGCAGAAAGGGCAATGAAAGGAAGAGCAGTAAGAACAACTTGTAACTAAATTACCTTACATGTAGCATTTTTCTGCTCTAGACATCACCAACTTGAGTCTAAGTCTGTGAAACAGTCTGAATGTCAACACCAGTTACCCAAAACCATAAAATACTAAATAGTGCATTTTTTACTGCAGAATGTTCTTCCATGCAGTATTTAACCATGAAAACCAATTTTTATCCACGCATCATACAAACATAAGATCAGCAAACAGAGATGCAGGAGCAGATAAACATCAGCCAGAGCAGACAAATTTCCTGGAAAAGCAGGAATGCACTGAGAACGAAGCCCTCAAACACAAATGTTTTCATGAACATTAGTGCAAGTTAGTATTAATTAACTACAACTTCTAGTTTTTAATTTGTAACTGTGAAACAGTATCAGAAAAATCCATTTTTAATCTACTAATCAAAAATTTTAACTAGAACAACTCAGACTCAAGAAAAAAACTATGAAGAACTCTTCACTAAAATCCGAGTATCTCATAGTGAGCATACTCTTTAATCATTACCATTGAGAATACATACAGTGTATTGTTTCAGTCTAACAGCCACTAAACAGAATTTTATTTCAGGGAAATAAATTATGCAAGGATATCACCTGATATATACCTGACCATCAACATGCCAGGGTTGTATGAACAGAACAAAGGCAGAATCAATAACCATGTGGCAAGGGACAATCTTTTCTTCTGCCCTATTACAGTTTCAAAGACTTCAAAAAAATATTAACGATATTAATCTACACCAAAAACCACATCTCTAAGTAGTTGCTTTGTCTTCATCTGTAAACTGAGAGGACTGAAATTAGAATTTTGTTCTACTATTGTTAGACAACTTCATCACTACAACTCGACTTCAGAACACTACTTCAGCTTCCTGTGCAATCCTTTCTTCTTTCACTCACCATATCCTGAAAGATCTGTAACTTGCTGTCATGCTACTGAAACAGAGAGCTTTGAAACCAGGACATTGGTATAATCCTTGTTACTACCCTTGTCCCAGATACCAGACAGCTAATTTATATTAAATCATCTTCCATTAGCTAGAGTTTGGTGAAAGTCAAAGGAATAGCACAATGTTTCTGTCAACCTCCTACCACCTGGTTAGGTCTTTGTACAAAATAATGACACATAAATGCCAGTGCATTCCCAGCACTGTAGCATCTCAGGAAAGTCTTTTCCCTTGGCTGTGGATCACAGTGGAATGACTTTGCAGTCATCAGGAATATGGTTCTTCGGTCATGACTTATCAACTGTTCAGCATTTTCTGTGCTGACAAATCCCAGCTTTTGAACTCGGTTCCCAGACCTTAAAAACTCAAACCTGTTGAGTGTCTCCACAGGCAATAGGAATATGGACAGTTTCACTTGCCTCTCCCACTCTGACTCAAGTGAACCCAAGTGATGCCAGTGTGCTGGAATGATTTCTATGCACAGAATGCTGATAAAAGGAGCCCGATGGAGCCCCATATTTAGCCTGGGTCACACACCAGCGTGTAGGCACCACTGAGGACACAACTGCTGAAAATGAACAACTTTCTTGTCACTTCCACAGCAATTTATCTATTAATACATTTGTGTATGGAGATACAAGTAAAATAAATGAACTGTAAAAGCCGCAAACAACACTCACTCTTACACAGTCACTAACACATGCACAAACAAAGGTTTCTGCAGCAGTCCTCCACCTGATACACTAACCATAAATAACCAGTTGTAATCATATTCAGACACTTCAGTGTAAGTATTTACAACACCAATTAGAATAAATTTTTGCCACATGAAATAATACATTCTATTTAATAACCAATTACTTTTTTAGCCTGGAAACTGCACTGCTCTTGCTGCAAAAGTTTAATAGGATTTTATTATGTTATTTTATGCAACATTTATCAATAACTGAGTTAACATGTTATGAAGATTTTAGGTGCTCATTGTTTCATCTTACCTGGAGACTTCTTGTTTGCTCTTGCCTGCATCAGATAGGACTGGCGTGGCAGCAGAGGCGAGGACGGCAGTGACATTGAGACTCCTTTGGCCAAGTTCGTTCTGTAAGTGTCCTGGGAGCCTGGCTGGTCACCAGTGGGGAAATCTGCATTGTGGCCAGATGTTGATGTAACCTGCAAGGCATTCTCTGGGCAGCAGTCACCTGCTAAAAATAAAATTTTGTCATCATTAGGTGATGTGCCAAAATAAACAGCCTAGAGTTGCATTGAAATTGAAGTATTTAACACAGGTAAACATTTGACAGTAACAGTTGAGCATGACTCGCCCTACTGTGCTCCCTCCACTGCAGAATCCAGATAACCACTGGGAAAATGTAAATACACAACTAAGCAACGGTTTAATTTAATGTAATGAAGACAAAAAGGGGGAAGAAAAACCTCACTTTCAACAGAGTCAGTACTTTTCAGATTTCGTCCTTAGGGTTAACATCAAGTTTCCTATGAAGATAAAAGTATTTTTCAAGCTAAAAAGGTGTTTTAGCACCACTGAAATAGCCTGAAAGTCAGGACCACCTGAAATATTGTTTACTGAACTAGTTAAAGGAGGGTTGGGCTACCCCTTACATGCAATGAAAAGGTAGATTACTAACAGACACACTCAGAGGTGGGCAGTCTTAAGATTTGTTTTTCCAGTTTCAGTGGGAATAAAGAGGCTAAGGATTTTCTTTCTCTGTTCTTCTGAAAATTAAACTTTAACAACAACCAATTTAAACACAGATTTAACATTGGGGATATTATTCTTTATTTTTCAATACAGAATACGTGAGTTAGCTTCAAAAGGTGTTGAAAACAGAGTAGAATGGTAATGCAGCTAAATATAACTAGAAAATACTGGAATTCTTGTCTTTTTACTAGATACATATCCAGGCTGTAGTTTGGAATTTGTACATATTTCAGGAGGACTGCTGACTCATCCACCTGCAATTCCTTCATTTCTATTTTCCCTTTTATGATGGCACAATCTGTGTAATTCATTGCCTTCTTAGTACATTTTTGCAATTTGAATTAATTTATCCTTCTCTATTGTATATGAAACATTACAACATGGAAGAGAGCTGGATGGAGCTAAATAGTTCTAATCAGTAAGTTTAGAGTATTTGATCATGACAGCAACTGCAAAGATATTATACAGTCAATATACAGAGACACTACTGCATCTTAGCAATTTTTGTTCCAGCAGTACTCTGGTTTTTCTTTTTTCTGATGCTGTGGAGAGCAGGCTCCCATGACTCAAGATTCTGAGAGCAGTATGACTTAAAAGACAAAAATCTAAAATGTGTACCACAGAAATTCCCCTTTTCAATCACTTAATTTCCTAATTTTACAATGAGCCTTTGCACATTACCACTCATATCCCCATGGTGTTCAGACAGAACAGCTCTTTGGAGCAAAACCCATACCTTGAGAAAACCCAACCATACTGGCTTCAGCCTAAGGGTGTTGTATCCTCAGTGATGGTGAATGTGTTTGAACAGTACTGTGTTCTGCTGAAGCAGGAAAACTCCTGTTATAAATGTAAAACAGTTACGAAACTAGGGAATAGCAGACACCTACTAGACAAGTATCATTCCAAAAAAGGAGGAACAGAACCCTGCTTCTCCAGGCCCTTTTTAAAAAGCTGTTAACTCAAGGTAACAGACCAACCCCACACTTGGGAGCTCAGAAACCATGCAGACCAGGAATAGCAGAGAACCAGCAGAGCATGTACACCATAGTCCCTGGAATGCTGCCCCAGCCATAGGCACAAACCAGCTCTTCCACTAGAACTCCCCTCGGGGCCCAAGAGCAGCTCCAGTGGAAGGCTGGTGCAGCCCCTGTCCCAGGCTCCCCTTTGCTCAGCACACAGGGGCACGGAGCAGGGCCGGCTCCATGCCCGGGCCAGGCTGCCAGGGGCTCCCAGTGAGGTGGCCCTGCCCAGGGCAGCGCGGCCTCAGCGAGGGCTCCCGGCTCCGCAGCACAGACCAAGCCTGCAGCATCTCGGGTGCACCCACAAACGTGTGGCCCCTGCAGCGCAGCGTCCGTATCGGCAAAAGGAACCTCATTTATGGCTGCCTCCAGTTCAATTACATGTGGGATAATGAGGTGTGGCAAGCTTTTTACATGCTTAGATCATCCTTTCCTAAGTCTCTAAATCTATCCTGTAGATTTTATTTACCCTAATCCTGCACTTTCTATTTTGTGTAAATTGGACTGATCATGAATCTCCACATTTCATCCAAATAACAGAAAATTCCCACAACATACCTGGATCTACACATGACAAGACAGACCCAAAGTTACCGAGCTTGTGGGATCCACCTGATAATAGATTATGCTTCCCACACAGCAATTTAACATTAGGGAAACAATACTAGAAAAATACATGAGAAATACCTGTCAAAATACAATTTGTTACAATGCTGAGATACTAGCAGATGCCACACACTGATAAACACAAAACCCCAAAATTACTTGTTACTAACTTAAAGGTTAGTAATTTAAAATATTTTAGCTACCAGAACAATACTTTGAAATTACATGACATTGCCTGGTGTCTACCTGAGTATAAAGCTGGCTATGTCAGTTCTGGAGTGGAAGATGACCTCTCACAAGTTCATTAGTGTCAAACAAACACATAAGGCAAGGTGCCGTGAAACCTCACTTTCATTTTTTTAAAACCTCCGAGCTGTACATTTTCCACTGCCAAGCAGCCTCTGGACAAAAACCTTTCATAAGCATCAATCAGCGCTGGAGTTCTTACTCAGTAGTTAAAGTAACCACAGAAACAACTTAAAAGCTTTAAAAACCACACACGAAAAGCTTGGAGAACGAAAATCAAATCCCAATTTAGCTGCACCTAAGGATGCAACTGAATGGCATAATCTGATTAACAGACTACTTTTTTTTCCTTTAGATATGAAAAGATACAAGGATGGCTGACTACAGCAATGATTTTGCAGAACTTAATATTCCAAAAGAGAACTTGAACTTTTAAGATTAAAGTCCTACCAAATAGGGAGGATAACTAAAATGGAAACCTTCACAGAGTCTGTATCAATATTAAACATAATAAAATGCATCTAATTCTTCACTCAATGTAAGTTGCTTAGAAACCAGAAGAATGGCAACTACGTTACCAAAAAACGTGTAAACTGAGTTTGATGTGGATGTGGGAATTCAGATCATTTTAACATAAGGGAATAGGACCATAACTTTTGCAACAACGAGAGCTGAAACAATGAACGTGCAGCCTCCTTGATCCTGGATACTGAGAGCAGCCACAGAACAAACTCTGTTCCATGGATTCCCTCAACAGGCCCTTCCGGGATAGCCTGTTTCGTCTTTCTCTCCATTAACCTTTTGACGGAAGTGAAATAAGACTCTCAACCCACTTAAGAAAAATATCTGATATAAAATTGTGCTACAACAGAAATCTTAAATTCTGCAGTTCTGCTTAAGATGTTTTAAAAAGAAAAAAAAAGTGCTAACACTGCAGGATGCTGTTGCTGACCAAGGCTCCCTGTGAGTCCCATAGAGTGAAGAGCACCACCAAATCCAACACTTCAATGTGCTCACACGTTACTACTGACAGTCTTAAACTCCATTCTGCTTCATAAGATGTGCTTCACCCTAACAAATATTAAGAAAAGATATGACCTTACAGATAAGTTCAGAAGGAAACTATATGTGGGAAAAAGAAAACAGTAAGAACAAGGAAAGACATCCAAACTGGAAAGCCCCTTCCAGAAAAAGGCATCTTCTCTATGTCTACGTAGTAAGAAACTGTTTAAGGATTATCAAACCCAGTAGGTCTGTCGCGGGTTTGGTTTGTCCCGGGCGGAAACACCAATTTAGTGTAGTGGTTTGGTCCAAAATACTCATTACTGTTTATCTGCTGTGAGATAAGAATTAGGAGAAATGCAAAACAGGCACCAAACTTGAAAGAATATAAAGAAGTTTATTAACAGACCTAAAAGAAGAAAAAAAAATTATACCACCTTCAGAACTCTCCTCCTCCCCCCACCTTCCTCCCTTCTCCCACTGACGATGTGAAAAGACAACCCTTAAGATGTTCAGTCTGTTTACCACTTCCATAATAACCTTGTTCAGTCCATTTAGAAAGAGAAGTCTCTTCTTGCTCATGCTATGAAAACATTATCACAACGAGACAGCCGCCCACTTCCAAATATCGTTCAGTCCATTTAGGAAGAGGAGTCTCTCTGCCTGCGTGTGAGTCCTTTCCCCCGACTTGCAGCTTTTCCCGCAACTGCCTTCGAGGGTCCACTCTTGAAGTTTTTTGGGGTACAATTTTAAGGTTGAGCCGTTCAGAAACAAAAACAGAGGCCCTTCTCCTTCCCTGGGAGCAAAGGGTCTTCATCATCTTCATCTTTAGGACTATCTCTGGGAGCATCTCTACGGACTGAGGTTTTCTCCTTTCCCGTTTGGAGCAAAGGTCCTCATCTGGTTCATCTCTCCCTGTCCAAACTTCTCATGAAATTACAGCTGCGTCAGCATCTGCCTATCTCAGCGCAGGTGCTTTTGCTCACGAGTTGAACACTCCACCCCCCATATCTTCATGAAATTACAACAGGATACTCTGATATATCATAGCTTCACAACAGACTTTCAGCTTTAAGCATCTCCTCTCTCTCTTCCCTCAGGTTTTCAGCTCTTCACAGCAATAAAAGGGTTAATCTCACCTTGGCCTTGCAGCTTTGCAGCTGGAATGTTGAATTTTTTCTTATCGAAGTGGAGAGGGGGGAGAGCCGAGCCGCTCGGGCTGCCCACGGCAAGGCAGTGGGGGGGGGGCGTTCCATGGCTGGAACAGGTCCATCGGCTTCAGGATGGCCGTGGCCCGGCCCGGCCTGGCCCGAGCAGGGCCTGGCCGGGCCCGCTGGCCCCCACACGGGGCCTGCAGCCACTTGTCCCAGCGCCGGAAACGAGAGAGAGCTTGGAGGGGGAGTTTGCCTATTCTTAAATGTGGATCACAGAGGTGATCACAACTTTAAGTGGCTTAGAGAATTGTCCATATTCAAACTGGCCAGCTGATAGGTTCTATCAGTTCCCAGAGGAAACTGTAAGCACCCCTTAGCAAGGACGTCCCTTCCGGGACTATGCTTGCTAACCTATGACAAGGTCTAATGCTCTTTCAACAGAACTGACAGGCAAGTGTACACAGAACTCTGTAACAGGGCTCAGGACTGAGTATAAGGTGCTTCATTTTTATTGTAAAACACTGACCATTGCCCTTTAAAGATTCTGTGTCTTTCAAAATTGAAAGGCTTACGTGTGTGTGTGTGCTTGTACATACACAGCCAGTCCAGCTTCGGGAGAGGGCAATCCAGGAGGGCCTGGGGAGCCCAGTGTCCCAGTCTGTCCAGTTAGGACAAGGCAATCCAGTCACACCACTACCAACACCTACCAGGAGCTGCAGAACCATTCCTGCCAAGTGGAGCCATCCATAGCCAGCCTTCTGGGACAGGACACAGGCTGCTGACATGGAAAATACATGCATGAGGGAAGAGCAACATTTAATTCTTTTGCTCTTGAGACTCTGGAAAGACCAGAAAAAGAGAGAAACTAGCATGGAATGGGAAGAAAACACATTACAGCCTGAGTAAAAAGAAGCAGTGAAGTGCACTGAGTGAGAAACAACCCAGGTAAAATTAGAATAAATGGTTTAAATGGTGAACCTTTGCCAACTCTATTCGTACTTGACATTATTTGCTCACTTTCTGGCATTTATTTCTGCACCCTGGATTACTTCAGCAGTCCACAAAATATTAATGTTCTCCTGTATCTCTTAAAAAAACCAATCAATTTTTAAAGAAAACAGTGAAAAATAGAGGCTATTCAGACCACTGAAGTAATTTGCATACGTGTTTCAAGGGCAGGATCTTTTTTTGAGGAGAGGTGTTTATATGCACATGGGATACATCACTGGAATTAGCTTCTGAAAAGACATTCACCACATTAAATACTCAATGCTCAGCAAAAAAGCTTAAGCTCTTAAATAACTGACAAGAGCAGCTGAAAGTGGGCAAAGCAACACAGGATAATCAAAAACAGCTCCATATTTTAAGCATGAAACAATGCTTCTTCTGTTGCAAGGTATTTTTAGAGTAACAACAAAAAGTCAAACTGAAACTTAAAAGTATTCCGTTCCAAGTTCAATTTTCCAGACAGTGGATGTGTACTTTATGCACCACAAATGCCCTTTGCTCTTAAAATTCAAAGCCTAATTTGGACAGAAAAAACCAACAGAATTTGCATGTTTAGATTTTAAACGGCAAACTTATTTTATTTAATGGCCTTTCAATTTTCCAGAATGGTACCTGAAACCTAGATGCTCTCAGCTGGGTTCAGAGTGTATTAGTCAGAAATGCTGAGTGAGATGTTATGCAAGACAGGGGGGTTCAAACACGCATTTAGCTGACCATGGTCAGCTGAGAATCAAACCTTTACTGCTACAGGGAAGTAATTCTTAAAACAGTCAGTTTTAAAATAAGGATTAAATAGTGGGTCTGGGTCTTAAGAAAAGGTTAGGCTTTTCTGCATAACAACTTCACTTTTCTTTGAGAGCAGCAATTTAGTGGCCACTAGCAATAAAAACAACAACCAAATA
Source organism: Corvus kubaryi (assembly GCF_017639235.1). Lineage (NCBI taxonomy): Eukaryota > Metazoa > Chordata > Aves > Passeriformes > Corvidae > Corvus > Corvus kubaryi. The sequence continues at coordinate 242,309 of NW_024581135.1, forward strand.
ATAAAAAACCCCAAACCACAAAAATCAAAGAACCAAAACCCAAAAAAACCAAAACTCAAAACCCAGTGACAGTGAATTTCAGCACATTTCTGTTTATCATTCCAAGTGCTGCCCCGGTGCTGCACATCAGGCTTTTAACAGGGGCCTTGGCTGAAATGAAAGAAAGTAAAACAGGGATGGTGGAACCTCATATGAGGGATCACAGCTCATGCCTTTGAAAGACATTTTACTTATGAAAAAGAATACTAAGTATAATCTCAATTTCTTAATTGTATCTGACGTGAATAAAAGAGAGGAAATTCCAAATTCACAGATTTCATCCAACTTGATCAGTATACAATATTCCTAAAGGGAACGGCAGACAAACAAAAGTAACTAATGATATGCCAGTCTACAATGGAATATAATGCAGAAGTAAAGCATCCACTCTACAAACATTCAACACTCTGTACACGCGTATTTAAGTCAAAGATACTTACACAAAGACACCTGAATACAAGAAGAAGGAAACTAATGCAAATGTAAACTAGGTCTTAAAGAGTATTGATCTACCAGATCTGAATCAAACAAGACACAAGAAAGATTTATTAATATGGACCCTTTTTGCAGACCAAATTTTAAAAATCCAAATATGCAGGCAATCACTGAAAGTCTGATGCATACAAATCCATAAGCACTTCAGTAATTTTTATTTCAGAAATCAAAACCACCCATCTTGTTTCTCCGGATTCTCTGCCTTTAAAGCACTATGTTGCTACATTCTAAACATTACCTTTTTGTTGGCATAATAATCTGTCCCTTGTTATTTGAGCACTACTATTAATGTCTAATAAGCCTTGAAACTGGAAAACCTAAAAGTCCCAACTACTTACCACATTGAATTTCTACTGACATCAATGAAGTTTTCATGCATACCATGTACTACATTTGATGTTCAACTTCTGATGGGATTTAGCGCAGGAAGGACACTGCAAACTAAGCACAATACTGCCATTATTCGTGTTCCTTCAGGCCTGATATTGGGTCAACAGAATGACAATGCTCATGCTACTAGAAAACCATCTGAAATAACTGAGTATGTTCCACAGAAATTTAAAACACAGGATTTTCTTTTCTTTTTAAATTAAAATACATTACATGTATTTTATACTGAATGAGCTTTTGCTTAGTAAGTAAAAAAAAAAAAAAAGGCAGATTCTCAAATGCAAGCAAGTTGCTGACTTTGGGACAGTTAAAGAAAACAACTGTAATTATATACTGGAAAGCAGCTGGCAGTACAGAAACCCAACAGGAATTACTAATACAAATTTCTCTCTGAAGTATTTTTAAGCACTTAAGAATGAGTAGCTCTGTAGAATTCCTAAACCATATCATAATTAAGAAGTATTTTTTGTTTATATTCTGAAGCTTCTTATGTATATTCTTCTTCACCTCACTGCAGGCATAGATAGGACTTACAGGTAATCTGGTAGAACTTTAATTTGAACAACGGTCTTCTGGATGTGATTGCTTGAACTGTGTCACTAACACACACAATTTCTGTGCTATACTAAAATAAAAACAGCCAGCTCCTTTCAGCTGAGGCCAAAGGCACAAAATCTCTTTGTGGTTACAGAGGCCAAGTTAAAAACCTCAAGGAAATAAATTAGACAACAAGTAAACCTCAACAATGAAAACACAGGAGAGAGCACAGAAAGACACAGTTCTACAGTAGGTAGAAAGAAACACACAGCAGAAAAAGACAAAGAGCTGAGATTACCTTAAATCTAGAAAATAAAGTCCATTAACAAAGCAAAGCAAAAGGCAAAGAGCAAGGAAAGAGAACACGCACCCTCAGCAGAGGTCACAAGATGAGACATCTCTGTCACAATCCCACTGGAGAGACACCTCCCAGGGAATCTCTAGAGGACTTGGAAACTTTGCAAGAGTTTAAAGAGAAAATATTTATTTGACGACAATAAACTGACAAAGAGGAGAAAGTACCACTTTTTACTTTGTTTCTGGGACTGACTAAAAAACTTGAGAAACAAGGGGAAACTGTGTGAGTAACTGCTGTACATTTCCAGCTCAATGTATGTGAGACACATAAACCTACCTATTACTTTCTGGGACACAAAAATTAATCTTCCTGTTTACCCTCTTCCTGCTTGGTTTCAAACATTCCCAAAATAGTTTTCTGTTTCTTTAAGGTTATAGGTGCAGACTGTGGGTTTTTCCCCCTCAGGTTCTGTCCTTTACGAAGTACGTACATCACTAATGCAAGGAAGGACAAAGCAAAAGAAAAATCAACTCATAGACAGTTATCTCTGTTGTATGGAAATAACTATGTCTGAAGGGCTGTAAAGACAGGTTGCTTCATGCTGCAGAAAACCAGAAAAAATCTGTATGCAGAAAAAGTTGTATGTCTGGGTTGTTTGAAATTTTGTTTGTTTGGCACATCTGTTTACCTAAGTAGGATACCACCTTGTCTTCAAATCCACATTTAGAAATACATTCCGTAAGTTTTGCTTTCTAAAGCTATTCTAGACATAACTTGCTGCCAACACAGCTCTTTTCACCTGTGTTCACGTATGTTTGCACAAACTGATAATTACATATGTGCATGTTTAAACACACTAATTTGGCTTCATTTAGATTTTACCTAATTCTACAATAGCCACTACCTAGCTATCAACGTCTCCCAGCCACATCTAAATAAACTCCTTTTCAACAAAATGACTGTAGAAGAATTTCTACTGAAGCACCTGCAGGGTCTGAGCCCAACTATGTACCCCTAATTACTGCTTTTGGTGCTTCCTGAGGCATCATTTTCCCAAAAGTGACGTTCCCACATGACAGCCTTCCACCTGATCAAGGCAGAAGTTATTTCTACAAAGATGTTCTACAACCCTTCAGCAGAGCACTTCAGTCTCTCTCTCAAAGCATCAATACAAATTCTTGCAACCCTCTTTTTCAAGATAACCCTGAATTTAAAAATCTATTAAAAACTGCAATCAACATTCCCAGCAGCTATTTCAAAAATGTTATGCACAGCTTCAGCTCTTAAGCCCTTAAGTCAGGGCAAATGAGAAATTCTAACATTAAAATCCACACGAGCTACTGTTAAGAAAAGTCCTAATTTCTTTTTGTCCTTTAACCCTTTTACATTTTTAAATATTACAGCTGCGCCTGCCTTCAATCTAGAAAAAAGCACCACCATTCCTACTTGCACTAGTTCCACAAGCCTATCCAGCTGTAAAACCCATAAAATAGAGCTAACACACAAACAGGAAGTTCTATTCAGTCAAACAGGAATCATCCCGCTCAGATCTGAATTATGCACACTTCCAGGCGTTCCTTTCATGTAACCCATGGGACAACTGGGGTTACTTCAGTTTAAGAGTAAGCTGCTGCAGTTTAGCCTAAACCCCTTCCGATTTGACTCCAAACTGTCACGTGTGGTCAAGGCACAGCTGCAACCCATCACCCTGGTGTCCCTCCTATGCTGGCTGGGCTGCCCACTATGACCCACATGGATTTTACTACCTTCTAGCTCCTCAGCATCACTCCTAAACCATGACTATACTGAAAAAAGACCATGGCAGTCTTTCCAGTTGTGTTCAGGGTGGCCCTACTGAGATGCGCTGTCCCCTTCCTTCCACGTTCGGAAGCTCTGAAAAACCTGAAAACTTTTTCAGAACTTCATAAGCAAAAAATCAAGTCCATGTGCCCACAGAGCTGAGAGAAGCATCTAAATGTACTATCACGTTCCTCTCTCCAACAGCACTTTGAAGAATGGCCGTACCTGCATCTGTCCTATCTCTCTAGTCAGCTCCCATTGCTGGGGTGCATTTCAACTCTCTTTAGAGAGCAGGAAATTTTAAGCTGTTGCTCCTATTCCATATCCAAAGGGCCCTGAAGTGGGACAACTCTACAATCAAAAAACCCCTTCAATTTCTCACTGTTTTCAGTTTAAAGACCAGGGAGACAAGTGAGCAAAAATAAGCTCTACAAAGACCAATGTTCTTTGCCTTGCTTCACATCTTTTCTAAAAGTGGACAAATGTGTTACAGCTGAAAGAACTGGAATGTCCTCTGGAACAACAGAGAAAGCTAATAAACTGGACATAACTTCACAGGAAGTCCTGGATGTAACACAGAACAGAACAAAATGCACTCATCTCTTTCCAAACTTTTCACATCATCTTCAAATGCAAAATAAGCCAAAATTTCTGAAACCCTAAGTAAAAATTATTTACTTTCTTTTAAAAAGCTGCTCCTGAACTCCTCCTTGCTCTAGCTCTCACCAGTCAGGCATTATTCACCACCAATTTTTCTCAATACTTGGTTTCCATAACATCTAATTAATACACGAAAACTCCAGAGCTCTGCTTAAAAAACAACAACAAAAAACCCCAAGCAAACAAACGCACCAAACCAAAAATTAAACCAAAAAACTTCCCACTCTCTAACTCTTCCCTCACTGCTCAGAAATACAGCAACAATATATTTGCAAAAACAGAGAGAAAAATCCTCTTTTGCACACATTAATCCAGACAGATGTCATGAGATCCTAAAATAAAAAAACATGCTTTCTGACCTACAGGAAAAAGGCTTTTCCAAGCTTCAGATTTTAATCAAAGCCTGGTCAGAGCTCCATTCCTTCTGAGCTTAAACCAACTCCCATCTAGTATTTTAAGAAAAAATGTACCAGTGAAAGCCTCACCACAGGAATCTTTAGCCCACTCTGTCTAAACAACCCCAGCTGGTAACTTCAAGTCAGCAGCACACACAAAATTAACAGGATGCCTTTCGTCTTGCTCTGTGATCATTTCTGTGCATCTCTGATCGCGTGTCAATGTTTTTTCTAGTCAGCATAGCTCCCATCATTCAGTCACTTCGAAAGGAACTGTGGCAGAGTGCAAACTTCACAATACCACAAAAATTTCCCGAAGAACAACACATTACCTGCCAGATGAACTCAGAACCAGTTTTTGCAAAAGAACAGTGAAAATACCCTCCCCTTGTAGGGCTCAGTGTAACTGTATAGTTCTAGAAGCTGAAATGCCAGACACATATATAACTTGCTTTCCAAAAAAATAAGACTGTGTTGTTTTACAAATTCCAATAAATAAGGATGTGGCAGCTTTATTATTATGCTCTGTTCTTTATACATTTAAGAAATATTTGGATTTACTTATATTTTACTCTGGGAGTAAGAAGTTCGCGTTGCCAAAGAGCATAAATTTACTCTTAGGGATAATTCAGGATCAAACTCATCAGAAAATCAGGAATGTTAGTCTACATTAATAGTTTGAAGTTAAAAATAAAACTCTGAAAAACAAGTAACTTTCACTCAGGTCCATGAGCTTTGCATCCACTGCAGGAAAGACTTCAGCATGCCTGGCACAGAGCAGGCAGGTTCACACCACTCACCAACGCCTGGAACATCTACAACTACTGCTCCTCCTCAACAAGCATTGCTGGGCCTGCTCTGCCCTTGAAAATAGCAATGGGAGCTCTTAGTTACCCTTCTTCCTGGAAAGTAATGCAGGTAAGTAGTGGCCTACTAAATTTATGGTTAATAGTAATATAAGTTTTATTTTAAGTAAGATTTGTTGATAATGATTAACTTGACCTTCAAAAAAATCTCTGTAGTTAAAGCAAAAACTAGAACATAGTAGAAACCTGATAACCAGCTTCATAACTTCTCACTAATTCAATTATTTTTTTTCAAAAGACATACATAATAAAAATTCTATTGCCCATAATACATAACCAGTTTTGAGGTTTTTCATATTGTAATGAATAAGCAGTTTAAACTGCATTTCTGTAGTTGAGGGTTCGGCAGGCCTGGCCCCGGGCCGTGTAGGAGCTGGCAGCATAGTACACACAGCCTGCTCTCAGTATTTCTAGGGCAACAACCAGGAACAACTGCTCTCACCCGTACTGCCCGGTGGTGATGCAGGAATAAGTGCACTGGATCCGCCTTGCAGGCAGGCTGAGACCTGCAGCGCCTGCTCCGCAGGCAGCAGCTGGGGGAGGTGGGCAGAGAGCTGCCCCGGGGATGGGCATCGCTGCACCACAGAACGGACAGTCCTGGGTTTGCTGTGCACAACTCATCTGGGGTATAAAACATTGCATTAATATTCATACCTGGGTCTTTCTTGGTCCCTTTTCCACCCTCTCGGCTCTTTTTTAGAACGGCCTTTAACATTTTAAATGTTGCTCCTAGAGTAATGGAGAGAAACAAAAATAAATGCAATGTCCATGCCCACAAGTCGAAACAAAATACAGACAGGATCAATACAAATAAAACAGTGAGGTAATTAGCAGAAACTTTCTGGCAGCCACATTTATTTCTTACAATATCACTTGGTTAAGCAAAGTACTGATGTGCAAGGAATGTTTTAATACTTGAACTAAGCAACTAAGAGTTTGCTGTCTTCTGGTACAGAAGAATAATGCAGCATTCTCCACATTCCACATCCAATTACAGTTACAGGGCTAAACCTGAGTAAGTTGCTGTAAGACACTCCAGAAAAAATAAGCTAAAATCAAGCTCTAACTCCTGACAGGAGTTCAGCAGCCTGACTGGGAGCAATGGGAGCAGCCTGGCGTCAGTTGGGAATGCCAACTGCAAGACTGTAAAACGGATAGCAGCAGGACATGGTACCACCCCTGTTCTGTCCCTGCACACAGCACATAGAGCGACAGAGGAACAAACTCCTGCGTCCCTGCAACGTTTTCTGCCTGCCACATGGCACACTTAACAATCAACCTCAAGTGAGCACCAGCTGCAGATTTCAGAGCAGTATTAAGTATAAGAAAAATGTATTTGGGCTGATAAACCTGAAAGACAGTTAAGTTGTTTCACGTAAGTAACTTCAGTTACAGAGCAAGGAAAACAGAATGAAAGGTATTATGAAGAGCACTTCTTTTTCAAAAAGCTTTCTGGGAGCATCTATGAATTGTAATTTCATTTGCTTTCTCTACTGAAAAATTCGAAAGGTATCTAACATTGGAAATTTTGCAGTACAGAATATGCAACAAGAAGGGGGGGAAAAAGCAATTTGACTATGCTGTCTTACGTAACAGACTGCTATAAACCCCACATGAAATCAACAGGAAAAGCAAAAGTCTTCCATCCAAAAACTACGGATTCCTCAGAAAGTTGTCTTCATTTGATGAAATAAAGCAGAGAAAGAGAAATCAGTACAACAGAATTCTTCAGCTCCTATGAATAACCAGAAGCACATACAACTAACACTAATCAGAAGACTGGAAGGTTTCCAGAGCCTGGATCATACTCCACATGCAGCTCTCTGACAGCTTCACGCAGGTAACAGCCAGGCACACCAAGGGCTGGCTCCCACCCAGCCAGGGAACATGGCCAGAAGCTGCGCTGAGGAGTGGCACTCCCTGGTGCCACACACGGGCACAAGGCAGCGCACGCTGGGGCTCCTGCCAGCACACACAGGAGAGACACCACTACTGCTGTCCCTGCTCGCTGCCAGAGCAAACAGGTTCTGCAACACTTTCAGGTGGTTCCCAAAGGATATAAATTACTCAGCCCTCTCCAATTTCAGCATCAAGAAAATTGAAAAAGCTCACAAACACACCCCCAAAATTGGATCATCTAACCGAAAAAAGAAATGCACTGAAAGGAAGCAAATTATGATTATTAAAGCACAAATAAATTTATCAAAATAAGCATCACTATACTACACTAGAATGTTGAATGCCAGCTGGGGAAGGTTGTTGGGGTCTCTCCCCCGCCGTGTAGCCCTGGGAGAGGGGCCCTGAGGGCACAGACACGGGGCTTCCCTGCCCCTGCTCAGCCTCGTTCCCATTGGTTGGTTTGTGTTCCCTGCGCGGGCAGAAGGACCCTTGGTCCCGTGACTGGAGCAGTTCCTCAGCAGAGCTCCGGCCATGCGGCTGGAGAAATAAACATCTCTGAAACATCTATCAAGAATCTGTCTGTCCATATATATTTCCTTTCCACGGGACTCCTGGTTTGATATATGCGTGTTGCAGGATCCCCACTGCAACAGAAGGTGAAGCTTTTTTTTTTTTAAAAAAACCCCATATACTCTATGTGTTTACAATATCAGCGACTGGGTACCAGCCATGTCCTACAGGCAAAGGCTACGTGCTAGTTCTCAACATGTCCAGCAATGTCCAAAAGGCTGGACTGAAATAACATGGTTAATGACAGCCCCCTGAACACTGCTCAAGGCTTTTTTAAATAAGGAAATGTCTCCTAAAATTCAAACACAAGATCATGAGAAGAAACAACTAAATGCAACACGAGGAAACACTCTCCCCTCTTTCACCGGCTAGGCTCCCCTCCTCTCTTGTCTGCACGAGCTAGATACAGACATAATCCACAACAGCAAAGAATTTTCTGAGATCAAGAAACAGCCCTGACAATCAGACACATTTAGTGAAGAAAACAGTGCTCAATCATATAATTCAAGGCTGAAACATAATGCATATGTAGAAAAATGGGAAGTCTAATTACAGCTGCAGAAACATTCTTAATGTGATATTCCCTAACTTCTGCCTAGCTTCAGAACATTGTTTCCCCTAAAAACACTTAGTATTGTATATTGTTGGTATTCTGCATGATAAATTTTACTTACAGGCCTTTTAAAAATCTCTTAAGTCATGCAGAACAATATTGACTTCATTAAAATTCTGTTTGTATCACCACATGAACATGGAAGAAATAGTCTATCTGAACTCTTGTTAATGTTCACAGAGCGGGTCCCATCAAGCTCTGCCCTGAGATCTGACCACCAGATGCATTTTTAAATTATTTTTTTTCTCCACAAGTGATACAGCTTAATGGTGCAACCAGAACAAAAAATACAAGAGGGTAATTAGGAAATAATTTAGTTCTGCAGAGCAGATCTTCACAGGGAGCCTTACTGCAAGTGATGACAATGACATTGTTGCAAGGAGAACTGGCTCTTAAGACAAATATGGTAATAATAAAAGAACATTTACAGGACCTCAAACAGGTGCAGTGCTAAAAGAAACCCGCTGCAGCAGCTCAGAGAGAGAAGAAATGTGAGCTTTAAAAAAGCCAGTGTTAAAAATGGGTGCAGATAGGAATCCAATGGACAAAGAGGCCACAGGCACCAACAAACACAGGAGGTTCCCTCTGAACATCAGGAACATTTCCTCACTGTGAGGGTGACCACCATGGGCATGGGGTGCCCAGACAGGCTCCGGAGCCTCCCTCCTTGGAAGTACTCAAGAGCCACCTGGACAGTCCTGGCCAACTGGCTGTAGAAAACCCTTCCTGAGCAGGGCTGGACAAAGCAACTTCCCATGGACCCTTCCAATCTCAACCGCTCTGTGATTCAGGAAGAGGCTGAGCAGGACTGCCCTCGTATGGGTCCCTGGGGTACACCACAAGTTCCTGACTTTCCACTGGCCTTTGTGCCACTGACCACATGTCTTGCACCTGGTTTCATGTGGCACCACGTAGGTACACTGTTCCCTTGCAGTCTGTCCATCGGGGAGGTCAATGCACAGCAGGTAGGGATGCACAGCTTTCAAGAGATAACCCCCACCCACACCCAGAGAAGTGTCTTGAAATGTATCTAACATCCTGAGAGAAGGCGATGGAACAGCAGGAAACTAAACTGTGGCTCTCTTTGGTTGGTTCAGATACATTCCCTTTCCCCAGTACAACCCATCTTGGACTAAACCCCAAGCAGGGGCTGTCAACAACCAGCTCAGGGCACCTTCTGCTCTGAAGCAAACATCCTGGCACACACCAGAATAAAGACATTCCAAAAGCCTACTGTACTGCAGTAGAAAGCGCATTCTAACTCACTGCATCTTACTTTATGTAGCATATGCCTCCTAGTACAAGACCTAAAAATCCTAATTATCAGATTCCAAAAGGAAAGAAAACCAACTCCAAGCATCTCTTCTAAAGATGTACAAACACCCTCCCCAGATAACCTCCTAAGCTAAGACATCAAACAAAATAGAAGTCTCAATGTATTTGTTATGCACTGCTTTTTAAATAAATAATTTTTCTTTTTCCATACAAAAACCATCTGCCATGTTAGAAAGCCTGCATTATGCAATGGTAGGATCTGAAGCTGTTAATGAATTTCAGAATCTAAGAAAGGTATTTTACATACATAGCTAGAATAGAGTGGCAGGGGGAAGAAAAAAAAAAAAGGAAGACCTGAAAAGCCACATATTATATTTAACTTCTTTATTTCGTGAATACGACAAGTATGAATTTTATATTAACCAGAACAGACAGGCTTGATATAGAACTGAAACTTTACAGTATATGTCATTCCTATTCTTAGAATATAGATAAGGGTTAATGAGAGATCAAATAAAAGGAATCAAGGACAATTCCATCCTAGATTTTCTCTTCTTGGAATTGAGGCCAATTTCCTTACTGTGCAAACAGTTCTTCAAGGATCTAGTCCAACAAAGAACAGAACCAGCATGCAAGATGGTTTCTTACTCAGACCACATTCAGTGTAGATATAAAAAGTGCCTACTACCTGGAAATAAAGTCCACTTCCTTCCTTTTCCCCTATAAAATGAAATGCAAAAATGAAAGAGAAGCACTTCCAAAGCAACTCACCTTTGCTATGTGAGTTCTGGAGTTAAGTGGACAGATCTAACCCTACGGGCTGCAACAGCAAAGCGATAGCAGTGCTCTCTGTTTGCAAGCTGAAAGGTACAAAAAATAAACTGTCTTCTGAAGTAATGCTAAAACCACCACCTTGGATCCAGTATAACATCATTCACATTCCAGAGTGTGCAGGTGAACACTGAAGAAACAAACCAAATACTACAGCTTAGAAATACTACAGACAGTGTTATTTAAAAAATAAAAAAACAAACCCAAAAGATATACCAAAGTTATTTACACCTACTGTGACACTTATTGACAAAAGCACTTCAGGTAATGTATTTCTTCATACACATTGTTCACACCTCAGGAACACCGATTAAAGTGAACAGCAAGAGTGTGCATTTATAGCTCCTCATCCCTTGAACCAGGCACAGGATATTAGATCTTGTTTTGTTTTAATGATATCTATATTAATAGGATATTTTCCAGTAATGCTGGCACATTGTCCTTCTAAGCAGACTGTACTTTCTCTCTCCTCACAGCCAAGCTTAAGTAGAATCACTCCCTGACTCAGACTTCAGAAACCTTTTCAGCTACTGCAATTGCTTCACTTTGGCAAATAACTCCCGTTTACATTTTCTTAATTCCAACTTTTAAATACTGCCATGAAACCACTGTTTGTTGTTTGGTTTGGTTTTACTTGTTTGTTGCATTTTTTAAAGATTTAAAAACTATCATTTCCATTTCAAAATGGATATTAGATGCAGACTTGTTATCCCAGAGTGCTAATAATAATGTCCCAACAGAACTTTTCTGCTTGTTGAAGACCCTGTCAGCTGCTGACAACACCAAAAGCATTTTCAACTGGATGCTGTTCTCCCACCAGTTCAACTGTTTTGTCTTCAGATGCAAAAGACATTCCATACAACTGCTTCCTGCTCAGTGCATGAAGGGAAAGGGCAGAAAGTCCCTTGATCAAGAATTTATAATGATCAGCTTCTTTATTAGTGACTCCAAAACATTGTCAGTTTTATAAAACACAAATCTTAGGTCATGGAAAGAGTTGGGAGCACAGGCATACACAACAGTTAAGTTCTCAACCTTTACAAGTTAAGTACTTCATTACCTGAGGAATCCCCTCTGAAAAGCAGAGGTGGAAAAATCTCTCCACATTTTCACTCAGCCTGCAAGCCTCTCCTTAAAACCCAGCAACTTCCTTGCAAGGGCATGTTTTCCACGTAAAGCTACTATTGAAGACACCAACATCAGGAACAAGATGATTCACAGCTCTTGTTCCACCTCCCTTACCTTTCAGAGAGGGTTATTTTCAAAGATCTACCCACAGGAGTTTATCACTACTGCAGAGGTCAAATAAACTAATCCCACATGGTACATAAGCACCTGAGCTAATGCCCATGAACTCCTGACATTTATATCTACTTTTTATTTATTTATATATTTATATATATTTATATTTATTTATTTATTTATATTTATATAATATATATTTATATATTATATTTATATGCTACCCACAGTTGTGTTCAAGCTTCCATATTTAGATCCTGAAAACCACTTTAGCATTTATTCACAAAGAAATAAAGGGTAGAACATCTTAGTCTACTGTCTGCACAGAAGTACTTAAGGATTTGCCACCTTTCAGTGTGGGATTTATTAAACACATACTTCAAATAATCTGTATTTTTTAAAGTGTATTTTGCATTTTTGAATCCAAAGATTCAAACATTTGAATCTCAAAATCCTAAGCTTCAAAAGAAAACTTCATTTAGTCAGAACTGCTTTCACTCTCTTCAAACGCATTCAGAGTGTCATTCTATGTGTCACACAGAAATGTTTCAACATTTCCCCTTTCTGGCAAATTCAAACTCCTTTAGCTGAACTGTAGATTTCAAACAAGAGGAATATACAGCAAAAAACAATACTTAAAGGAGCAAGGTATTACTGATGTAACAAATCAAGACAGTAAGTAAAAAATCCTTTCAAATCACTACACTTTGGGCCATCAGTATGCAGCATTTTGTAGTAAACAGAGGGCATATCCCCAGATACGAGACTACCAATTCATAAATGAACAGACATTTGAAGAGAACAGTGTTTTTACTTTTTTTTTTAAGATACAACTTCCAGTGAGATATATTTGTGCTATTCTGATTCAAATGCATGAAAGAAAATGGTAAAGCATACACTGGAGAGGTCTGTCCCTGACCCTTTGTCCCTACAACCAAGTGGCATATATATTTCCAAGAGGCTATATTTAGCCAGACCCACTAAAGTTATACAGTTATCATTGAAATATTTTTATACAATACCCTGAGCAACTATGGTCTTTACCCTTTGTAGGTGTTTCTCATGCAGAAAGATCAATACAGATACAAAACTGACAAGCTATATTGCATCTGTGTCATTTGCTCCTCAATCATCTAATTATTATTAAAATTACCTATGAGATACTGCACATTTTCTCCCTCTCATCTGACCCCGTGAAAGCTATGCAGCAGTTTAACAGGAAACTGCAAAAGAACAGCAAGGTTCCCAGTTTGCTGTTAACTTCTGAAGTAGAATTATGCCCTGAAGCACTATTAAAATACAATAAGAGGCGAAAGATGAGGAAGTGTGAGAATAACCTCATTATCATGTTAGCTGTTAGAATGTGCTTTTGCAGTAGTTTTTTTCCCACCAGTCTGGATCTAGATTTCATTTCCCAGATGCCACAGATGTAACTATTCTGCCCTGCAATCACCCAGTTTTCTGCTACTTTACACTTTTACCAAATTGCTGATTATTATAGCCAGTGTCCCTGAGGACTGCCAACACAGGGGAAAAACTGTTCTCTTCACTTGACTGCTGTCCAAAAATCTTGGGCAGGTGCCAGACACTGCAAAAATGACTCTTTATCACTATTTCAGAGATTACTGTCCCCCACCTACTTGTTACTACCCTGAAGCACTGAGGATACTGATCCTCACAGAAGCAGACAGAGAAGACTCAGAAGCCAGAACTATTCACTTCAAGGGTCCTAAGCACCTGTTTGAACCAACCGAAAGGATTCGGCAATCATGCAGATGGAGAATCACAAGTGGAATCAGCTGTCTGTCTACACTGGGGAAGAAGAGCAGCAGCTGTCAACACAACCTGAAAAATCATAACCGTTCACGACTTTTTCTTGTATGGAAAATATCTGACCACAGCGGAGGTGTTTTAGCCTTCTTATTCCCATTCTGCTGAGACCCTCCAGAGAAAATGCCAAGACCACAGCCATCTACCCTTTTCTACAGGAGTTTTCCCTTTCTTCAGTTATGACTTAGAAAACAAAATGAAAACAAACTAAACCAAACAAAACCCCAGACCGGGTCAGTATTATGTCCAGAATACGGAAGAGGTGACTTTTTTCATCATCACAGCTACTTTCCAGGTCTTCAATTAATCTAGTATGCCTGAGATTTTTATTTTTTTTAAAGAAACATCACACTAACACAGACAGCTGTATTTCCTTGAATGATAATATAAGATGGTGCTGATAAAACTCAAAGCTTATTTCTATTACAGTTCCTTATAATATCTAGTTCCAAATCTCCTGTATTCTTCACCCTTCTTATCAGGTATTTTCAGGATTTTATTCTCTGCTTTTTCATGGAATTTTCCTCCTATTTTACTAACAGTTTTCTCCTATAACTACAGGTCTCTATTTAAACATTGACACCAAATACAGGTGCGTGTTCTGGTCTATCTTTTCTCCCCCATGTCAGCTACCCTTAGAAACTCTGGCACAGTATGTTTTCTATAAACCCTAATCATAAAATACCTGATCTTGAAATGGCTGGGAACCACAGCCACTCACTTTTGCTAGAAATCAAATGCAGAGCTCCATCCAAAATCAGTACAAAGAACACGTTACTTACTTCCTGCTTCACAGGCAGAGATGAACGTATTTATTACTAAGTAAACACTTTTGAAGGCTTTAATGTGGCTTTTAAAATATACTAGTCTGATGTCAAACTGATGTTGATGTTTTCTTCCTTGGAGTAACTATAATTAGCTTTAGTTACTAGAGGTAGAGTGGTATGTGTGCAACAACAACTTGAGATATCCAAAGTGACAGAAAGGAAACACACTCATTAGGACATCTTTGATTAGGGCAGAGTCACAGAATGGCTGAGGTTGGAAATGACCTCTGGAGGTCATCTGGTCCAGCCCCCTGGTCAGGGCAAGTCACTCAAGAAAATCTTGGAAACCTCCATTAAAAATACAAACCAAATTTATTTCCTTCAGAGAACGTAGCTATCTAAATGGATCCTTGTGCTGGTTTTGGATGAGATAGTTAATATAACATGACAACTTCCTGTAACCTCCTCAAAAAAATAAAAGATGCAAGTGATGAGTGACCCTAAAATGTGGGAATGAGCAGGAACACAAGGAACACAAAGCTCAAACATACTGGACTGTCCAGGACACATCAGCACAATTGCACAACTACATGCACACACACAGACATACACAAAAAGAATTATCTTTGTGGACAAAATAAATTAGCAAACTTTGGAATTAAACATTAACATTTTTGAGGACGCCTGAAGAACAATCATTTAAGTCACACACTCCAGAAGGTATGTTGGGTATCTATATATACGGCCTCTTCAACCTCAGCACATCTCAGAACATATGCCAGCTCACAGCAGCCTGCAGGAAGGGGAGCAATCTTATTTCCACTTCACTTAGGAAGAGCAAAGCCCAGTTTTCTCAAGGTCATACTGGTGGAGCCTTTACAAGATGGCCAGTGGGGTCAGCCCTGTGGTCCTGCTGCATTGTGCCAGCTGCGATTCATCTCCTCTGTGCTTACAGAGGAGATGACATAGGAAAAAAGAAGGATCTCACAGCAGGTACAGAAGGAAGGAAAACCACTCCCCTGAATCACAACAAACTGTTAGATTAGCTTGGCTATGTCCTGAAATCTCACTCATCGGAATGTGGCAAAACAAAAACACTACTCTCCCTGCTTTCCACTTCAGATCCTAGGATGCTGCCTTTTTCTGTCTCTTGTGAAATGTAAACCTTCCGTTTTTAATTACCTGCTTGTGTTATTTTATGGACCAGACTCAGGCATTCTTCTGGTAGTATAAACTACAAGGGAACACTCTAACACCCATGTTCTCCCAATTCGTTTTCCCTTGAAGCACTTTTAATTTTAACGCACAATGCAGTCCCATCAAGAGACCTTGTTACAGCATTAGTATCAGCTGTCTGCACATTCCTGACAGGCAGCACCTGCCCCAGTGGGGTCACACACCTCCGCCTAGGACTCCCCCTAGCCCCAGCCTGGCATGTGTGGACACTTTGCACACACAGACCCCAAACCAGGGAGATTATTCACATGAACTAGACACATGCTTTAGGTATAATTCCTTGTCAGCCACTGCAGAGCTCAAATCAGGTACAAGAACACGGAATACCTAGAACATCCCAGAGTTCACTCAAGAAAAACTAAAGGTTTGTCTATACAAGGGGGAAAGTGCTTCATATTCACACCCTCCCCCATCCTGCAATAACTCCCTGGTGCAGACAAGATCCTACATGCTCTTACCAAAAATATGAAATACCCAGCAAGCCCATATTTATTAAAATTTTACAGTTGTCCTGTTGTTTTCAGTAATTAAACAGCCAAGCACCACTAAAGCTTCTAACTCAGATGCCAGAAAGCATTCGTTCCACAGGCAAGTGTCCAAAATAAATAAATTTAAATCCTCACAACCAGAATTTGACTACTAGTGGAATACAAACTTTTGTACTTCAAAAAAAAAAAGTAATTATTCATTAAAATCTTAAGTCTGTGCAAATCTTTACAAGTTTGCCAAAGCAGCATATACTGCCTCCCCTTAACCTGCTCCTGAGATGCTCACAAGCCCACTGTACATCACATGAGTCAAGTTCACTGATACACAAAGATAAGAGATGCAACACCAACAAGAACTCACTCAGCTCAAAATCCTGCCAACAGAATAAAAACTGCAGAGAAACAAAATTCCGATTTTCTCCTGGGGAAGGCTGAGAACTGAAGAAAGGAGGCTCAAGCAAGACTTAGTAAGAAGAAAAGCACTTGTTTTTCCTATTAGCAGATGATGAAAAGAGGTAGAAAATAAACTTGTTTCTACCAGATTGAGGGACAGTGTGAGATTCCTCAGATGCCAGCTAGGCAGATGCCTGGGACGCACAAAAGGAGCTTTCTCGAGAAGCCCAGATCCCCAATGTGACCCAAGGCAGTTCTGGTGGCACACACTGCATGGAGGGTGCGAGAGCCTCGGGGCAACCTTCTGCACGGGCATGGGGGAAGCAAAAAGAGAAAAAAGTCCTCTCTGACAAACCATTCAGCATACTCCTCTGGTGCTGACTTTTAGAAAGCTTTGAACTCCAGCAGAACAAAATAATTTAATGTCACTTTTGTTCTCCTTTCCTTATTGTCTTTTAAGGACAAAGTGCAGCATTTTTGGTCAGGGAAAACACCCAATATTAATTAGGTCTTTTTTCCCTCAGACTTTCAAACTACACCCAGTACCTCAAAATGAGTGTAAAACACTATATAAGCTGCTCCCATCAATCACTGTGTGACTTATTGCAAACTCGCAGAAAATATCTGGTGACATACCACAGTGGCACAAAGAACGGCCTAGAAAGAGAATAAATAAAAACATACACACTAGCTCTGTATTCGTAGAATTTTGAATATACCAATGAATTCTGAAACTGCACAACAGGTTAGTACATGATGCTAGAAGGCACAATGCTCCTATACTCCAGTCTACCTTTGCCAAGTATAATTTATCTGAGGGTAAAGCAAAGTTTTCCCCCCTTATGTCTTGTCACATTGTCTCCTAACTTTTCAAAGCAATTCTTGCATGAACACAAACATTCTGTATCAGTAGTTGGGAAGCGCTGAAAATTTTACTTTACCATGCCCACACTTTGTGGCAGTAATATGCTTCTTCAAACTTTCAATTGCTGGCAAATTTTGTAAAAAAAAATCCAGGAATTCAGTCCTTACTAACACAAAAAAAAATCCCTTTGTGACATCATTGGTATTCAGCCCAGTGTAAAACAGATCTTGAAGCATATTAACTAAGTAATCAACTGAACTCAAAGGCATTTCTGGTGTAAAACACAAAACCAGTCTCCCTCTAAAACTCACACTAAGAATATTTTGTGTTTTGTCATTCCTGTTCAAAAGCAACAACAAAAACAAACAAGCAACAAAAAACCCCACACAACACAGAAAAAGAATCAAACCCAGCCTACACATTAAAGTGTCTACCAACTTCCACCTGATTTAAACTTCAAAAAGCAAAGGTCATATTGTGCTTCTGTTTACTCTTACTTGGATATTGTTCAAATACTTAATTGTTAAAGTATGGTCAGAAATATAGATTCTAAAGAAGAGATGTCTGCTAAGATAGAAATGGATTAGTTTAATTGTAGATGACTGAGAAGAAAAAAGCACAATCTTTAGACTGCACAAATTCTAGTATTTTTCCACATAGAGCTGAAGCAGTTCAATCTGAACTGTCTTTTCAGCAATTAAACACCTCTGCTGTTTTAAGAGCAACAGCTTTGGACTTAACTTAAAACTACCAGCTTTTGACAAGTTAAGAGATATTTAATACTTAAGGTAGCAAAGTTCCACCAGAAACTAAGACAACATTTAAAGATGTAAAACCATTGTGACCTACCCAAAGGCCCCCAGGCCTAACTCCATCATGGAGTTCACATTTACACACAAACACACACATCAAAAACCTCCGGTCAGGGCATTTCCTGTGCACTAACAAGTTCCAGCTTCTCTCCTGCTGGAGCTAAATTTAACCAAGACTAAGATCGAGTGTTAAAAAAAACAAGCCAGCCAAAAAAACCCCCCTAACAAACAAAAACAACACAAAAAAACCCCAACCCATTTACACAACTTCAGCATAATGCAGCAAACATTCTACAGAACCCTTTGGTCTTAAAGTGGTTAACTATCAAATATATGAAATAGGCAGCAAACAAGCAGCAGCCCCTCACCCTCTCATCCTACACACTTCAGAAACTGCACCTGAAGGGCTCCGAGGCACAGGTGACACCAGCTTCCACTGTTCGGTAGGTGACCTCCACAGGGCAGGCAGAGGTTCCACGGTGGCCAAGGGTGCCTGGCCATCGGAATGAGAGGACGCACCACAGCCTGCATCAAGCCAAAAACGTTCCTTACAAAGTCTTCAGGCTCTGCTGCAAACATGCTAATTCTTGAATAGTTTAATTACAGATTTGTCTGAGCTAGATAGGGGCGTATGTAGGTAGAAGGGTAAGAAACAACCCAGAGACAAGGAGCTTCAGCATTCAGGCTCCTGCCTGCAAGGCCACAAGCTCCCATGTCCACACTCCACCACTGCCCTACGTTCTGTGTGCCAACAGCTTGTCCTGAGTCACGCTCAGAACATCCCTGGGCCTCCGCACAGCTGTGACCCCTGTGTGCCAGGCCAGATACGTGCCACTGTCACCTGGCACACCCTCTACACGGGTTAATTCTGACAGAGCTGGGCCACCAGGCATCTTTTCTTAAAAATAAAAAGGTGATAAATTCGAGTAACACTTGGATCACTAATCAGGGGGAAATTCTGCTGCAGAGCAAAATGACACTGCAAACAATTCTACTGTAGGCTGTGGAGTTTTTTTCTCTTTTAACACCACCTTATATTATAGAAATCTAAAACATGGAGGTAATCTGTATGTAATGATAATTCACAAGTTCTAACTTTAAAACATCACCATGAATTAAAGGCAGTTGATAAAAAAACCTCAGATATTCAAAATACTGATCTGTAACTTTGTATATATTTTATATAATGTATATATTTATTACATAGTTCTAATATTTAAGATCTAAATAGACCTCGATTTAAGATCTTTAGACCTCTAAACTGCATATAGTTTTCCAATTTCATACACATCTAGATACAGCTGAACTCCCTAATGCACATGAGGAAGAACTAGATGACTTCACGATCAGCTGCATTCCCAAAATTATTTTGGCCATTTAGACTGCAAAAGCACCTGAGAAGTGCTTCACAAAGAGTGCCTCACCAAGTCAGTCACCTCACAAACACTGCAAACCATAAGCCCTGCACCTGTTGACACAGAGTATTTACAGAAAAAGGTCAGATAGGCATAATTCAGTGAGCATTGCCACCAACTGCAACAGCATCAAGACTGTAAAGGCAGCTCTTGATTTGACTGCAAACATTTAAATTTCTGCTAAGGGCTGTGGCAGAACTCGCCACTGCCATCACTGAACATCACTTTTGCAGCCCAGCAAGAATCCCAAGCTGAGGCATTACACCGCCTGTGAGGCTGAGAACAACCCGTTCTCTGCCAACACCCAAGGACTGACATCCCATGGGGCAGGACACCAATGAAACACCTCACATCTGCCAAGCTGGCTGATCTGCACAGCTATTCATTCTGAAAGCCAGAGGAACTTCTGCTTTTAAATCGGCACCCTCATTAGAAATTAGAATTCCAGATCAAGAGGAGAAAAGGTGTGAAATACTAAATTGGTGATACTACTTCAGTCCATGTCCCAGCAATGCTCCCAGTCACACAGTGTAAAAATAACTCCTGCAGGCACAGTTGCCTGGCCCTTTGCTTCCACACTCTCATGAATGACCCTCAGGTATAGGAGTATCTCCATACTTTACACAAGGAAGCCAAGCACTGAAGCCAAGATATTGCACAGTTGAACATTCTAGTAACAAAGTACCTTTACAGATTAAGCCTACAGCTTAGCAGGCATCCTCTCGGTGAGGGGGAGAGCAAAAACAGAATTCCTGAAGCACAGCAAGAGAAACAGGACTTTCAAAAGTTAAGGTAATTCCATGAACATGAACTAGAATGCATATACTTCAAGAAGCAGGAGTGACAGTGATGGACGAAAAAAGCCTACACAGTGATGTATCACCTACACAGCACAGAAATCTGAAATCACTACACTGGATAAACCTCTGAAGGTTTATGAAGCTGAAAGACAGCGAGGGGGAGCAAGAGGACATTTTAGTTATGAAAGGAGACCAAAAGCACCCTGTCTGACCGAAGCACAAAACAGAGTGAAAGAAAACCTGTGCTCCAGTTCAGACTCTCCTGCATCCCTGTGAGCAGCAGACGGACACCACAGGAGACTCTGACATGTCTGTGGAGAGCCCAAATACAGCACAGGGATCATCCCACGAGCTCTAGAGTTTTATACTTAGATAAATAATCTAGTCCATTAAGCATGCTGAAATAGCTTTACAGAACTTCTCAAGTACAATGAATACTGAAGGATTAATTCAGTCATACTAAACAATGAATTTTAAGAGGAAAGGATAGTAGGAGACAGTAGAGCAAGCAGACACATTAACATTAGACCACACAGTAGATATTCTGCATTAATGAGCAACTGATCCCTTTATTTACTTCCCTTCAGGATAAGATCAGAGAGGTTAAGGCTCCACAGAAACAAACTTATTAAAAAAAAAAAAAAAAAAAGAGGCACTTATCAAACTAAAGTTAAACACAAAACCAAATGCAGTGAGGAGCACGTAATGTTTCAGAGGTTGCTTCTGGGGTTTCTTCAGTCTGGTGTTACACTATGCCTTCAATACATTCAGAAAACACTTTTCTAACAGTGGTGCTTCCTATACACAAATGTATTGTTAAGAAATAAGGCCTTACACATTTGTTAGGCCATATGCTGAGATTTTTTTTCCATTACCACAGCTTTGTGATAAAAAAACTCACCAACCTCCACATCAAGTCTTTGGAGCTGAAAGCAATCAAAAGACACGAACTAACCCAGTTTTCTCAAACTTTCCTACACACAAAACCTAAAGCTGACCTTTCTCTATTTTTCTGGAACACATGAAGATCTAGCTCCTGACAGAGCTTGAAATACCACTTTTAGTCAAAACAGCATCTCTACAGATAAACCTTACTTTTAAAATCATGGATATAAACTACAATTTACATATTTATGGGTGTCATTACAAATCACTAACAGATCAGGCTGATGTTCTCATACGCACAAGAGTTTGAAGTCTTGATAAATAATCTTTCACCTTCAAAGAAAGGTTTAATCTTGATAAGACGAAGTAGTTCAGCTAAAGAAAAACAAACACCTCTGCTAAGACTGCTCAGCTTCCTTCCAACATATAATTCAGATCACGAAGTTGCCATGGCATCAACTTCAGGACTGTGGTCAGACACACAAAATGTCTTTTTCCTACAGACTCTTACGGGAAGCTGAGCAACTTTGGCCATGAACCAAATATGTTTTGGCTCTAAAGCAGAAATAATTCATCACCATTTGGACATTCCAATGGTTAGCTACATTGAGAAAGCAAGGCAACCAGCACTTTAGAGCATCCATGTAAATGAAGCTCTAAATACACTACGTGAGCAGTGGCAAAAAGAAACAGTATTTTTGTTTACCTTGCTCACTGGCATTATTTAATAGTGTATTACTATTTTTCACTTAAACAGCACTTAAACAGCAGATCAGAACAAATGGGAAAGGTTCATTTTTGGCCACTGTATATTAAACAACAGTGGGAGAAAATTTTCTAGGATCTCAGGTATCACATTTATTTCCCTTATTCCCTGATATTTTCAATTTTGTAAGTATCAGGTTATTTTTAAGCAACATCTATCAAAAATACAAGGTAACATAGGACTTCTGCGTGTACTGAATAATCCTGCAAAACTCTGAAGTAGGCTGGGTGAGTAAAACACTTAAAATACTCCACACCAGTGAATGAACCTCTTGCCAACTGTTTTTACACCCAGCAGTCACAGAAGCCCAAAGTAAACCTCCCACATCCTCAGCTGCTGGCTTTTCAAATGGTGCAGCAGCACTGGCTTCGTCAGAAATCATCATGTGAGGCAGAGCAGGCGAGTATCACTGCCACCCTGCCCCGCGGGGCTACAGAACAGGGAACACGGGCAGGGGACACATTCCGCATCACATTGAAGCGGATCGAAACCTCCTTCTTCCCCCGGAGGCTCACCCTCACAGAAAGATGTCTCCAGTCACACTCTATTTCTGAAAACAGTAATTCAGGACCCAGTCCCCTATCCAACAAATAGACATTATGAGGCTATGGCAAACAAGTACTGAGAAATCTGAAAGCTTTAGAAAGCATGACTTAAAATATACTGTTACTATATACTATTAGTAACTCACATATTAAAAACGAATTAAGTTATCGTTTTATCCTTTTATGCTTGAGACCACAGCAGGAACACCGATGACCTCTAAGGCAGGACTTTCAGTTCCAGCCGTCAAAACGAGGTCGTTGCTACAGACACGCACGTGTCGCGCACCATTCCCGCCTCAGCCCGCGCACGGCCGAACCCGCACCCCGGCTCTGCCCGGGCGTGTGCCTGTTCCCAGCGGCTCTTCCTCACTTTCTAATACCAAAACCAAACACCACCAAGAAACCAAGTTTTCCAGAAAGCAGCATTTTTTTTTTCTTTTCCCCCAAATCTTTACTGTTAAAGGATCGAAAACCGCACCAGTCAACGAAATGTGACAGTGCAGGGCGGGGAGGCGGAAATCCCGGCCGGGCCTCGCCCCGGCAGCGCCTCCCCCGAACCGGACCAGCCCCGGCCAACCCGGGCCACTCACGGGCCGTGGGCCGCCCCCGCTGGCCCCGGGCCGCGCCCCTCCGCGCCCTGCCCTGCCCCGCGCCCCCGGGCCCGGGCCCCGGCCCCGGCCTGCCCGACATGCCCGCACACGCTCCTCCGTCAGAAAGTTTTACCGGCGGTTCCGCGCTCGCCGACCCCGCGCAGCCCCCGGCCCGGCCGGGCGCGGGGCAGAGGAGGGAAGGAGAGGGAGAGACAGGGAGGTCTCACCCAGCGGCGGGCCCAACCCCTCGCCTCGGGCTCCGCGGCGCGGCCCAGCCCGGGCTGCTCCGGGCTCCTCCGGGCTGGGCAGGCGCGTCGGCGGGATGAGCTCACGGGAGGGGCGGCGGCAGCGCCCGCCCCCCGCGGGACGGGCTGGGGCGGAGCGGGGCCGGGCCGGGCCGGGCCGGGCCGGAGCGTGGAGTGAGAGAACAGGGCAGCGCCCGCTGGGTCGGGCCGCCCCTCAGCGAGCCCAGGTCCCGCTCCACAAAAACCGGCCGCAAAGCCCCGCAGAGCCGGGCCCGGGGGTCGTGTGCTGCTCGGAGCGCCCCACCATCCGTGGGCTCTGCCCGGCTGAGCTCCGCTCCTGAGAGCCCACAGGCACAGCTCGGGGCTGGGGGCTCCTGCCCCGAGCCCCGCACCGGAGGCCATCCGCTTCCACCAAAGCAGCCTTCCATCAGGAATATGAAAGTAATCGCATCGGAGCTTATAAAAGCTGCACACGGCAAAAGATGAGTGGAATATAAATAACATAAATACTATAAATAATAACGACAGATCTGGAACAGATTGCCCAGGGAGGTTGTTGAGTCTCCCTCCACAGGTGCTGGTATTCAAGAAATTCAGCAACCGTCTGGACACAATCCTGTGTCATGTGCTCTGGGATGACCCTGCTTGAGCAGGGAGGTTGGACCAGATGACCCACTGTGGTCCTTTTCAAACTGACCGATTCTGTGAAGATCTCAGACTGATCCAAGTTACTTTCTGAACTGGACCATACGAGACATTTCAGACAGCCGGATTAGAAATGCCAGGTGTAGGAACAAGGAGTGTGGCCCTGCCCACAACACAGAAAAAGACAAACTGGGTCCTGGAAAGCAGCACCTTTGAAAGGGTTTTGGGACTGCCATGGCAAAGCCACACGACATCAATGCTGCTGCTCCAAAAAAAGCCAGTGTGTTCTTTACCTGTACAAACGAGCAAGCATGTGTAGAGGTGGCATTACCTCTGAATACAGCAGTGAACACTGTTCTCAGTCTATCCATCCATATTTTCCAAGATACTGAAAAATGAGAGAGTGCAGAAGAAATCCACAAAACTGATCCGAAGGCTGAAGATTATGCCAGGCAGCAAGAGTGTTAAAATATTTAACTCCTCAAAAAATGAGAAAAACACCCAAGGTACTGGTAATTTTACTGTGAGGCACCCATGGTAAAACCCCAATGAGCTGTACCAAAGTAGTCACCAAAGGGCATTATCTCTGGCTGGGAATGTCACACGTAGATTACAGTCTCCCATCAATGGGGTTAGCACTGAAGTGCCTGGTGGTTTTAAGTATTAACTATGTTAAGTATAACATAGGTTTACCAGTGGTGATCTGCATGCCATTGTTTTGAGCACATCAATCAAAAATTTCGGCAGAAACACTCAGCTGACAGGTTTTTCTCTCCCAGCCTGATGCTGCTTGCTTCTTCCACCCCAAGTGTCCAACACTGCAGCTATTCCCTGCATAGAGGACAAAGTGCTTAGCCTTGCTACACACAACCTCTACAATTCCACATAATTAAATACAAAAATGAATCTTCCTCACACCAAAAAAAAGAAAATGTAGGGACAATCTAAAACACACTTATAAATGGATAAATAAGGATTTGCTGTTTTCTGTACAAACTCTGATTGATTTTCATGCGTAATTCATCATGAAAAACTAAATCTGAATTTAACTGCAAAATTACAGTGCCAGAGTATTCTAGAACATTTTCTACACTATGCGAGCATTTCACAGAATGTCTTCCAATGTGTCTGTAAGGGGCACAAGACAATCCATGTATGTGTTCAGAAAGAAATGACAGGCTGATACACAAGCAGCACATCCTCTACAGAACATTGGCCATAACTGCCTTGCCTGGTGTCAGAAGAGCAGAGGAACCGGAGACAAAGCCCTCAGGGTGACGACAGCAACAGCAATTAGTGACATTACTCTTCTTTCACCATCACTTCTGCAGCTTGGTAGCTGAAGATTGGTTCCAAAACAAGGGGAGGATGCTGTGTGCACCTCAGCCAGCAGCAGCACAGTGTCTTTTCTCCAATGGAGAATCCTCTTAATCACCTTCTCTTCCCTACATTTTGCCAATGTGATGAGGCCTATATCTGGAAATAAAGGTATTTTCCTTCTCAGAGGAAATGTCAAAGTTTGGGCAACATTTTATGATTTTGTCTTTGTCTCTGAAATCTGAGACAAGAAACAGAGCTATGACTCCACCGTTGTGGGATCTATTCCTCAGCAGGTCCAGTGCTCGCACTCTTGTCCTCTAGATATGAACCCAAAAGTTTTGAAATAGTATTTACAGTCA
Source organism: Corvus kubaryi (assembly GCF_017639235.1). NCBI lineage: Eukaryota > Metazoa > Chordata > Aves > Passeriformes > Corvidae > Corvus > Corvus kubaryi. The sequence goes on from NW_024581135.1 coordinate 268,180, forward strand.
GTTGGATTTAGGTCCTGCTGCTTCACAGTAACGCTCACAATTGATTCTGGTGCTTCCCTGTTTGTCTCAGTAGAGCAATGCTTTTGATATCAGGAATGTAAAGATTTTTGCTCTCATCAGTAGCTTCCTTTTGGGAAGAATTTAGCTCACAGCTGTTACTCTACTTTAACTGTTCTGCCCTCTGCTCCTCCCACTCATTTGTTCGGATGATTTATCCATTCCTAGCCACTGAAATTCTTCAGCTTTTCCTTCTTTCTTCTCACAAAGGTTATGGCTCTCCTCAGTCTCGCACTTACCATGCAAGCTTCTAGCAGCTTTTTTATTTTGGAAAACAGGAATCAGACCACACTGAAATATAATGGCAGCAGTGTTCATTGTATTAACATATATTCTGGGGACTAGAGAAATTAGAAATCAGACTTCTCCCTTTTTCAGCTCAGCTTCAGTGTTGTTTATGTTAGTTCAGGCTTCTCATCTTAACATACTATTCCAATTCTTGGTTTTGGAGGGTGTCTTCAAGGAAGGTAATTTGTAAATTTTAGAAGCTTCCATTCAATGTAGCTGCTTTTATCCCACCAGATTCATTCTCATGCAACATAATAATTTGGTAGAAAATCCTTAATTTACAGATTTTAAGGTAGTAGATTGTCATCGTTTTAAACCTGCCTGGAGATGAAACACCAGCCCAGTGGAATGGGGAGGAGAATCAAAGTAAAACTTGTATGTTGAGATACAAGTTTAATAATTGATAATAAAAACAATTGACTGAGGTAACAGTTTAATAAATTGAAAATAAAGTAAAATACAATAATAATGGTAAATAATAAAAAGGGAAAAAACAAGTGATGCACAATGCAATTCCTCACCATCGGCTGAATGATGCCAGACCCACCCCCTTCCTGAACCTAGACAGGCCCTTCTGGGTACCTCTGTTCCTTGTGCTGTCTTGATGCCTTGAGAAGCCACCTAAAAACAGAGACTAGACAGGAGTAAGGGAATAATGGCAGGTATTTATTCGAAAGGCCTTCAAAGGTACACCCTGGGGAGCCAGAGGCTATCCTCAGAATGGACCCCAAGATGGACAACAGGTCACAAGTTCTCCACACTTTTATAAATTCATTTGCATATCAGGGTTAATTCTCCAATTAAAGCTTCAGTTTAATGATGTCATTTCCCCTCAGCTTGCCCCCTCTCAGAGGCTTTTGGTTTATACTTTGTGGGCCTAGGACAGTCTGGGTGTCCTTGAAGAGCAGGCCTGGAGAGGCTTTGTTATGTCTACCTAGCATGAGAGAGCAGAAATTAACAGGCTACAAGAAACTTCAGAGTTACACACCAGGCAGTACAGGATTTGAAAAATATGAAAGTTAAAATCTAAGGCATCAGTCTCACTTGTATCTGACTCCACAGGGAACCCAGAGACCGGAGAAAGGGTAGGGAGTCTTTTTGTTACCATGGAATTATGCCCTTTGTATCTTCACAGCTTCTAGGTAGTCATGTGCCCCATGAAATACCAAATGATGTTTTCATAAACTTATCTGTTCCTTTTCTTTGAAAATTTTCCAGCAGATTAAAATATACCTCCTTGGCAGAACATAGCTGCATTTCTGAGGGCAGCTCAGCTGGCAGAGCTGGAACAAACTGTAGGCATACAGCAACCTCTTGTGGCAAATCCAGTACATGTGTAATAATTAATAACCTTTGAAACTGCACAAGCTACTCTTGATATGAGTTATAAACCTCTATAAAATTGCTTTAACAAACAACTGGAGAATTGGAGAGTCTCTGTTTGCTGGACACTCAGCAAGACTCAGACTTCAGAGCTGTAATAGTCCTTCTCTTCAATTCTGGAATGAATTAAACATTGGTAGCCCATTATAAATGAAGTGTCAGACTGAAATTTCTGCTAATAATATAATCTAGAAGTTTTTCATTATAATTAAGCAAGTGTGGCATAATGGCCAGGAGTAGAATCTGTGGCCATGTATGACAAGAACCATAAATGTACTATAAAGGTACACATTCCTCCAGCCACCTGATCAGCTGCAAATACCTGTCCTGTGCAGGCTGAGGAGGAAAGGGCAGCGAGAAGGTGTAGGGAAGGAAGAGGAGGAATGGCAACACGTGGAAACAAGGGTCCTCAACAACAGCAAGATTTTCAAAACCAAGAGGGGTCTTCCTGGGAACATGGTGTGGGAGCTGGACACAACAGGAACAATACGAGTATGGCAGATGACACTGATTAGACCCCTGAATTTTAATTTTATTTTTTTTTTTTACACTGTAGGAATATAGTCTTCTACTGCTGGAATTAAAGGTGAACTCAGGAAATTATCTGGCTTATGCATGCACCACTTACCAGGACTTCTGGGGCTTATATGCCGGGCAGAGGTTACTGTGCATGAAATGATTTGCAGATTTATGCATGCCACTTAGGAACAGGCTGAACAAGTACATCCTGGAAGGCACAAAGGCTTTAAACAACAGCTAATATTTGTTTATTGACATTAAGTCTTGTATAGTTCTCTTTTATTGCAACTTCCCAGTCTTGCCATGTGTAATTTCTTTGCCATTTCATCTGCTGCAGTTTCACACAAGAGTCAGTAATCCCATCATCTCAATTCAGGCCTTGGTCTGTGCACTGAACAGCATATACTGTAGCTCCTGCTGGACCAGTTACAAGCTGCACACTCCCAAATTCCCAAGCAGCTCTGTCAAGCACCACCCAACCTAGGAGGGTGAAGAGCTTAAGGGCAGAGACTCTTCCTTGCCCCAGAGGAAACTCCTCCCTGCAGAGAAGTCCAACAGAACATGCGTGTCTCAGGCCATCAAACAGCACATGTAACATTACCAAGCTGACAAAGACATTGAGCCAACCAACATGTACCAAAATCTCTTTTCACAGCTTTCATCATCCCTTGGCTTCCCATCTTTGTAAGGTGTTTTGAGGGCTACAGCTAAAAACAACTGCATATTAACCAACATTGTGTCCTCCAACATGGTGAAATGAAGATCAGCCGCAGAAGTACTTTTCCTGAAATCATGTCCTTCTCACTGAATGCCTGCATTGTTTGAAATAGTCTGTGAGAAGCCTGAAAACAGTCTTTCTGCAGGGGTTTGATTTTTCTAGCAAACCTACTGTATTTGTTCTTTATGTTCTGAATTTGGTGGCAATTCATATTTAAATAATGAAAGCAAAGTATTAAGGCTTGAACTAAATAAAATAAACTCCCTGCAACAGAAGGCACAACAGCCTCATCACAGTATCATCAATGATGGTGCAAACACAAACTGAAATGATACAGAATGGAAGGCACAAACAGGATGAAAAACTAAGTTGTCTGTTATTTAGAAGTTCAAAATACAGTTTTTGTTTCTTGCTTAGCTCTTGTTATTACTCATACTATTATAAGAAGGAAACCTTAATGAACAGAAATAAATTAGAAAAAATAATGCACCCGACAGTGCCCCTGTCAAAATACAACAGAAGAGTAAAAGACTGTCTTGGTTGAAAAGGAAGTGCTCTTATGTATATAAAGTTCTTAATTATAAAAAACATTTAAACAGAACAGTTTAGTTTGTTCTCTACACAAATCTTTCAGAAACCCTCCAAAGACTAGTAAATGCTACTGACACAAAAAGCAAGTACGAAATGCTTCTTGTAATGCCCCCACAGGGGACACCACCTGACAGAACAGGACATGGAACAGAGCACTTGCCAGGATTTCCTGCTCTGCAAGATTCATCTTATAGCAGAAGAGGAGATTGCACCTTCTTTACATTTAGCAAACCCATGAAACAGAGTTATCAAAACTAGACCTCCTAACTTCTTGTTTGGACCTGTTTTTACACCTGAAAGTTTTACCCAGGTAGTACTTGGAAGACCCTTTCCATTCCAGCCTGCTTTCTGCCAGGCCACTGGGCACTCCAACACCACCTGTATGTTCCACATACACGGGAGCCCTGGCATTGCTGTGGTGCACACCTGGATTTGTCGGGCCAGGGGGACTGATGCAGCTTACACACACAGGCTGAGCCCATGCTACAGAACTCCTGTTTGCCCACAGACACTGTCCTGCCAGAAGCTTGAGTGACTGAATGTACTTAGTTTACCTCTGTGGGACTGCACTTGCCAAGTGTGCACTGCACAGAGCAGTGCCTGGGGCCTTTTAACAGAACTCTTCCATCCTTAGCAATCACTGTATGACTGCCTGATTTATGCCACAAACAGGATTTACTACAGCTCCCTTCTACACCAAGCACATCCTCCCTCCCTGAACGTACTGCTTTAAACAGTTAAATAACATTCAGCTTCATAGCAAGTGATGTTCATAAAGGCCTGCAGAATCAGATCCTACAACTTTTCACTAGCTATTGATTTTCTTCAGAAACAAAAAGCATAAAGATTAGAATTCTAAAGATTTTACAAATATTCTTTGTATAGGAAGCATGTATTAGCCATCGATACATTAGAGTGCACTGTGCTATTTTTGGCTTTGAGAGCATGGATAGTCATTTGACACATGGACAGGTCCTGTTTGTTCACTGACATTCATATCAATATTCACTGCCATAGAGCCAGCCTGGGGAACAGAAGTGTGCTATACAAGATACAAAAGCAGACTGTTTTCCAAATCCCATACCTACAACTTCAACATCTATAAAGTATATTGTTGCTGTTGTCCAGGATAACACTGATAGTATTTCCCAAGTAGCAATCAGTCAGTTATGGAACCAGAAACAGAAAATACTCATCTTCAAAGGAGAAGCAGTATTTTAATTTTTTCTATTTATTCAAGGTGTAACCAAATTATTTATTGCAGACGCTACTAATCACCACCTCCTGTGATCATAATTTAATCTTTAATCAACACAAGGGTATTTACATTTGATGGATGGATGAAAAGACGCAGACGTTAGTGTTAAATGGCAACACTAATTCTGCATAATCTTCTAAATCTAAATCAAGGACCCCTTGATTTTAGAGGGAGCATTCTCATATGTTTGCAATAGCCTTCCACTGTTGTCATGTGGAAAGCATACTTTAAGAAGAAGCCTCATTGACAATATAACCATTTTTTTGAGTATTACCTTTCACATTAAGCATGAATTTAAGTATACAATTTTTAGTGTACAATTTCACTACTCTGGTTATGCATGGAGCTGAAGCATATTTAGAACATCGGTAGGGTTGGGATAGATATAGTTGGGTTCCTCTCTTGAAAGAACAACCCAAGAAAAAGTTTGGACAGGCTGCAGAATGATCAATGGATCTACACATGGGAAAGCCACTCATATTCAATGCCTAATAGTACAACAGAACCAAGCACAAAAGACCCAAAATTTTGTGCCATCAAAAGGTGGGATTGTTGGTACAATTTTACCCTGGTTTTTGTTGTATGCCTTTGGGACCACCATAATGTGGGACTAACATTTAAACTCAAGATAGATATTATTGAAACCAAAACAACTACATCTGCCTCAGTCAAAGAGGATGAGAAAATTCTATCCCCACAAATTTTTGAAATTGGACCATGTGATCAAAAACGCAGATCAGCAGCAAATGTTGTTTAATCCACCTTGGTTTCTTAAACAAGTAGAACTAGTAATGCAGATTAATATTTCTACACTTACACCAATGTGGTCACCATTCTTATGTGCTTCCCATGCAAGACGGTTAGCTTGGCTACATGGGCAAACCCCCACTTCTCCAAAAGGAACAAGAAGAGATGTGACTGGAATCACAGAGACTTGGGAGTTTTAAACTGTACAGATGCTGAAGTACTTATAAATAACCTGAGCATAACCACAAGTGATTTAAGCAAATTGGAACACCCTCTGTAGTCTTCTCTACCAGCGTAGAAACTAATCAATGGCTCTTATCTGACACATTGCCTCAGTGGGAAAGAATCAATGAGCGAGCTCGTAGTTGATCCCAGAGGCACTTGGTGCAACCCAAGGTGAAGGTTCTTTGCCTCTTAGCTACATCTGAGCTCAGTTGTGGATACAATCAACAGTAGCAGTAGCAATTTTAAGAGAAGGCGAAGAAGGCACCTTCACCCACCGAAATTCAAAAAGTAATTTGGAATAATGACTGAATTTGCAAAGGAATTCCAATCGTGGTGGCATTTAGTCAGTGTTACCTATAACACCATCAATAGCACAGTCCTGGTACTAATCCACATAGGACGCCTCTGTGTCCATCACTCAATCACTGCACTAGACCTGAATCATAACTGAACCCTACACTGGAGCATAGGATATGGGCCCAAAAGCATGGGGAATGGCAAACCATCGGTGTTAGCATGTGCACTGTATGAGAACAGGGACACACTTGTGCAGTAACACCAAAGCCCTGACATTTGTCTGGATACAGAATAGTGTTTGTCATTTTGAAATCCATCCTGATGAAACTTGCAAACCTGTACTTTTATATACTGGAAAATGATATGCTTACATGAGAACCCTTTGTGGCTTCATATTTGTAGATAACCTTATTGTAGATACAGATAATCACTCTAATGTTTGTGTTTGTAATTTCACCAAAATCAATGGGTGGATTTCAATTATTCAGCTCCTTTCACATTATACCAGCTATTGCAGTATAATTATTTGCTGATTCAAGATCTGCTGCCCACCCCTGTTGGGATGAATCTTGCTTTAGTAAGAACATTATTATAGCACAATGATCGGCAACAACTGCTGAAACAAGCTCAGAAGAATGGACAAAGTACTTTGATTACTGCCCATCATGATGCGGAAAGCACACAAGTATTGGAACAAGTGAAGTGAGATAGAGCACATGGATGGTAGGACACTTTTCAGCTGGTCACTTACCATTGCTACAGGGAGTTTCAATGAGATGTTTTACCTTGTTGTTCTCCCAATACTAACCCTTTGTCTTAATTGTAGCACAATATATTTGCATTTGGGAAATCATAAAGCAATTGACTTACCTGTCATCCCTGTGATTCATTTCAGGAAAATATGTGATGGTTCCAACACATGGGAACTAAGAGTGAGACAGACGATATGTCTAAGAAGAATCATAAGTATGGAAGTGGGGAATTGATGAATAACAGGAACAAATTTCCAAATAATAAGATAGAGAACAAAGCAGTTAAGCAATGGGAGCAACAGCCACAGGAATGTAGAAAACAGAAAATTGATGTCCTAGGTCCTTGAAGGGCAGGGAAAAAAAGATCATACCCTTCTTAGTCAGGACCTTATATGATGGGCCAACAAATCGCCAGGTTTGACTGTTTCTGTGGTGAGAACTTGCCCTTGCCATGAACTTTCCTCGTTATACCATAATCATAATAGTAAAAGCCTCCTCTGCCCACCAAGAGCCCACTGCTCACTGACCACATACCACGACTTCTTGGGACACTATACCTTGAGATTGAAACAGAGAGAAACTAGCAACTTCGCCATGGAGTAAAGTAAGATCTGCTTGGCCTGAGACTGTAACCTATAGGTGTGCCTGCCTTTGTCTCCGTGCTAGCTCCCCCCAGCACCCCTTTCTGCACACAGCTGTAAATAAATCACATACCCACACTCTGTGTGGGGATCAATTTCTTGCACACCAAAAGGGTGAAAGAACCAGTTTTGGGACAATACTCTTCTGCAATCACTACCTTAAAAAAAAAAAAAAAATTGTCCCAGCAGAATTAAATTCTGAGTCGGGGAGCTCCACAACCAACTCCCAACAGCAAGACAATATTATCCTCTGGCTCTCTCTATTGTCCTTGCGGTCACTGCAAGCAGGACATGGCTCAAGGACATTGCCTGGACTGGGATTTACATTTGTTCCTCCCCATTTTTAAGCTTGACCCCTCATGACCCTTCGAGTACCAGTCAGTGCTAAGTCTCATACCCCATTCTACCAACCCTAACTCCAAACTCCAATCATGGCATTCTCTGCACCTTGGCTCTTCCCTGCTACCTGCCCTCTTATCCCAAGGGTTCAGCTCCTAGTCAGGTACTTCCTTCATTTATCCACCCCAGCCCCAAATAGGTTAAAACAGACTGATTCCACTCAGTTCTTCCTGCTTGCTGATCCCTGCAGAGAAGCTGGGTTTTCTTACAGAGAGAAATGCAAGCAAAAGATATTTCTTTCCATTGCACTGCAATCCTTCCCAGGACTCTGTGAATTACTTATCATGCAGTAAGCCTCAGGCATGCATTCAGCATGGAAAACCTCAGGCTCAAGTGAAAGAAGCCCCATGTCTTTCACTCATGACCTGCTTTCTTAGAATCAAGTTCACATCAGCTTTGCTACCATTAAACTAAAAATAAACCCAAAACAACAGGGCTGACAGTTTCCATTCCTTCAGTCAAAACACACAGTAGTGAAACTGTTAGACCTTTTGGTATTAATTACTACATACTAGTAACACTGGGTTAGACAGAAGCCATGATATTGGAATAAATCCTGAGTACATTCAGTAACTCTTCTTTTATTTTATTGTCAGTAACAGAAACACAGCAAGACACAAGGCACACAGCTTTTGAGCATTTCACCACAGCATGCTAAATGCTGTATAGAAAAGTAAACGTAAGTTTTTTAATGAGTATCTTAACATTTCCGTGGCTGTTGAATAATGTGAATTCTTTTAGGCAGTATGAACTTCTTCAAGGTAGGCTGTGGCTTTTGGTGAGCCACTTGTAATGTTGCTGCATGGATTTTGTGGCTCATCTGTAACATTAAAGGGGGGAGAAAAAAAGTTGTGATAGAATACAGCTTGTCAGCTATTCTCTTTCTAAATTTCATCATATTAAAGTAGTTTAAAAAGAGCAATAAAACCTAAATCCACCAAAAGTTTAAGTGATCAATACACAGACTCATGGTAACTCAGTATATTTACTTATAATTTCTGTTTTCAAAGTGATATTAGTCCGACTACCTTTAGGGAATTAAAATTTTTTTTTCTTCCCTTGTTTAGTAGTTCACAGAATGAGCTTCCAAGATGAGGAAAACACAGAAAATAATCAGTATGCCAGAGTTAACGATAAGTTGATTCAAATTCTCATTTTCCCAGATTCAAAATCATCATTATTACAGTAGCTAATTATCACATTCTAAACTAGCAAGCAAGCTTCACATACAATATTCTGGAAACCAACAGGAAAAGGAAATGGTAGGTCAGAACAGAGGAGATGAGGACAGGTGGAAGAGAAGGAGGATGAGTTTTATCTGCTCTCCTTAAAAAAGTCTAAGCAAAAATTCAAGATCTACAGGCTAAAGCTATAAACACAACTGTTGATAAGACTTGTGTTGAAATGTTTTACTGAGCTCTAGGCATGAGGAACTCCTGTATGCTTCAGAGTCTGAAGACTGCAAGTGTGTAACAAAGAGATGATAATTGTCAGATCTTCAGATTACCATGCAAACCAAAGAGCTGCTTGTGAAATCAGCTCTTCCAAAGTGTAGGTGTAAGCCTGCACCAACAGCCTAATGAGAGACACAGGGCAGGAGCTGTAAGCATGTGATAAACAGAAGGGTCCATTAGCAGCTGTGGGATACAAGATCTTCCTACAGGAGAAGTCAAAAGGTGCTTGCCTGACTAATGTCAGGCCTCAGATGGACCAGCTAGACATGGGGCAGCAGTAGGACATGCTGTGCCTGCTGTCTAGGGGATCATTCACAGAGCAGGACACTGGATCACCATCCTGGTGTCCCCTGCACCTGCCAGTGATGCCACCCACCTCCCTCAAGCAGCTCTGTATTTTTGCTGGACCCGCACAGAAAGTCAGAGTGATTTCCATGGTGGGATAAAGCATGTCACTGAAGACAAGGTTTTGCTCTGCACTGTAATCCCAGCTCTGCCAGACACTTACATGCCACTGGTAATTCTTCCCCATATTTCACTAAAGCTAATGCACCACGCCACTTTACAAGCAGAACACACCTCCCTGTCTGGCTGTGCTTCTCTGTAACAGATGTACACAACTGTCCCAGGGCATGTCATAGCAACTAGGAGAGGAATCAGAACAAGGAGAGAAAGCCAGGTACGTTTTAGCCATCTAGCAGCTTAGCCACACAACCACTACAGAAATAGGTTATCACAAGAACATTTAGTGGCAGCTGAAGAACCTGCAACTGCCAGACACCAGTTTAAGGAAAATTCACTTTTTAACTTTTACTCATGTTTAGATTTATGAAGAAACCCTGACTTTTTCTTCCAGACTTACTTTGTTCAGTACTTCTGCTACCAAGACACCCATGTTCTGAGGTTGTGGAAAACTGACAATAGCACTGTAAAGTAGATGAAAAAAGTATTTATCATTTCCATCTCACAGAAACATTTGAGCACTTGTCACTTTCATTTTCCAGACATAATACAAAACATTTTACAGTATAAATTTAGGGTTTGGAGCTAAATTCTTTCATCACATGAAAAACTATATAATATCAAAAAGGCACGCTGCTTCAGAATGGAATAACACAAAATTTGTGTGACAGTCTTATTCATACATACAAAAATCTGTATATGAAATATCCTTGAATATCTCAAAAAGGATTTTTTTTGGTACGCTGTGAAATAACTTCACAGAAGGTGAGCACTGATACCCTCATCTACAAAAAATTTTCTTGATTCCAGCCTAGACCCATGAAAAGAATTCAGCCTCTGCTTTTGGACACGGTTTCCTTTCACAGCAACTATTTGTCCAGCAAGAATTTTTTCACAAAATTATCCCATTAACTTCTCCATATTCCAGTGAAGAACACCATGTTACCAATATTCCACAAATTAACAAATCTGTGGGTATGAAATAATTTAGTTCAACAACAGGAAGAACTTCAGATTGCACATTCCACTGATGATACCATTATAATCACTGACAACCTCTCTAGCTTAAAATGGAGTAGGGAATAATCATTATAAACCCCAAATACCATAAATGCAACTCTTGAAAAAGCAGATATTGCTTTATTTAAGTTTATTTATTTATTTATTTAAGTTTCTGTGGATCAGAAAGACATTTCCTACTGACATTTCAATTTAGCAATTGAAAGTTTGCTACACTGACAAATAAAAGTTATTCAACATCTGTTTATACTATTAGGTGACTATGACTATGGAAAAGACAGCTGCAAAATTACACCCAGACAACCGGCAATAAGTGAAAATAAAAAGCTTCTAATTCCAGAAGATTACAACAAAAAATCAAAAACTTTAGTTACACCACAAATCATTCAGATTTTACTGTCATACCCTTATATTGGTCAACTTAACTTTTTGTTAAGTGACATTTAAGAAAAGTGCATGTATTTAAGAAAAATGTTCAATCTTTGAAAAAGCTGCAAGAAAATACTTGTTTTAATGACCACATCAACTGGTCACTGTTACTTTATTCAAAATAGAAGCATGCCTTCATTTTTGGCACAAAACAGCTTGATTAACCTTAAAAAGTAGTAAACAGAAAAAGCCAAATTAGATTTTAGATTGAAATAGGGGGTATAGCCTATATAGGTGATGAGAGTCTTCCTTGGGGGTAGTTGATGTGGGTTTTATTTACTTCAGAATGTGGACAGCCTGAAGTTCACTCCTACTTCACTGGAAACTGTTTGACTATTCCTTTATTAGGCATAAGTATGCAACACATTGCTTTAATTTCTGTTCCATAAAACATGACAATAGAGATGTCTTTTAGCCTTTGCCTTTCATTGCAAGGCACTGTCCTTGGGTTTTGGGGTTTTTTAAGCTGATAATTATTTCAATATCAACATTATTTTATCGATATTATTTTATTTATAAATTGCACAAGTTAAGAATTAAACTCTTGTAGAATAAGAATTTTCTTTGTTTTCAAAGCCCATGACCTATGAACTTTAACTATGGAGCAGGGGTGACAGGCCCTGCAGTGTAATACCTTGACTTTTCTTTTCCTGGAGGTTTAGCATTTTTCTCAACAGGTCCGCTTTCTTGCTTTTTAGACACTCTCATACCTCCAGCTTTAACTGCAAGAAAAAAGTGAAATGTAAGTAAAAATACCTACAGAGTTACATACCACATTACATACACTTAGAGGAGAATACTTTTACCCCAGATAACCATTAACCAGAAATCATCTTTCAGTATTTAGCTCCATGCTTTACTTGTACACATGCATACACAGCAGTAGCCAAAGAGGTGCAGCAAAAGCTTCAAAATTCTGTGTCATGGCAGACTCAAATCAACTTCCAGATACCATAAATCAAGAAATCAGAGTGGTTTCAGTCACCGTTAACTATATTAAATCTTAACACCTTACTATGTTCATATGCATCCTTCCCCAGAAACTATTACATCTCAGATTTGTATTTTTAAAATAAAAAAGAAAACCAAACCACCATCCGAAAACTTTCAGGTTTTTGAACAATGTGACTAACAGCAATAAGGGTTTCATGATTAGTTCAAGGTATTCCAGAATAAACCTAATAATGCAGATAAGAACCAGATGCATACTCATCTTGTACTTGTGTTCGAACATGCTTAATTATATTTTATTAACATATCTGCCAATCACAAAACCAATTAGCACTAATTAAGCTACAGGCAACCTAACAATAACAATTTAAGTTCTGAGGCATGTCTGAAAATTTAATTCTGAACAAAGAACATGTAAAGTTATCTAAAACATTCTCTTGAAAGAAACACTTTCTCCCTCTTCAGGAGAGCATTTTAAGTTTTAAAACTGTAAGTAAGAAAGAAAAACCTTAGTGTTCTTTTCTCATCCTATTGAACAAGTTGCTTCACCTCACAGCAAGACTCCTATTCTGATCATGAACAATCAAGACTAGAGTTTAAATTCGGGGGCAAGAGAGAATAGGGAATGGAGAGTGGTTTCCAGAATTACTCAACTAGCTAGTATGAGAAATGCATTTGGCCATTTTTGATGATGCAGATGTATCCATCTGTAACTAACACCCATTTTCTACCAAATCTGACGCTTGGCTTTGTATTTCCTGGTTGCAGGCCTAATTTTAGAAACAAAAATTCTCCCTCAGTCATGTCCAAAGCAGCACTACAATATCAGAGCTATGCTATAGCTAGACTTGGCTTTTCTTCTCTTTCTAAAATGACATACATACTGTTAATTATACTGCTGCATAAGCAGCAAATTCTTTGCCCAGCCATCTTACAGCTACAAATACGCTGGAGACCTAGACTGAACCTAATCCTTCCGGCAGCCTAACTACAAAATTAAAAGTATCTGAAATGGAAGTTTCAACTGTTTGTTTCCAAGTATCTACCAGTGAAGAGAACTGAGATTCTAAATACCCTCAGCTCACCAGGTGTGAAACTATTCCTTGTCTTTGAAGCATCTTCAAACTAGAATGACAAAGAATGTAAAAAAACCCCAAACCAAATCAAACAACCCCAAACCAAACATCAACAACCACAAAACAGACCACACCAAAAAAAAGCCCTGGCATCTTTCAAGATCTCAGAGATCTTCTTGACATCATTTCTCTTTATAATAAGTTCAACCAGAATACCAACGCGAGTTATCCCGAGTGTTCTCCCACAGATTGTCAGGCTCTTGTCTTCTTAGGAACCAGTCAAACCACAAACTGGAAAACCACTAAAATTTTGGAATTAGATTAAAAAAAAGTAATTGAACCTAGATCCACAAGTTTTGGTTTGGGACCTTCCCACACATGCAGGACTGTCAATTTCTAGATACAAGCATTGTTTTTAGTTTTAATTTAGCAGGGCAAGGAGATCCAGACAGAGGCAGACATTTTAACACTATAAGGCTTTACACAAAGCACAAGGGGAGCTAGGCAAGGAGGAGAGAGATGCCCAGCATGGGAAGAGATAATGAAACATGGATAATCTGGAATTGTGTCTACCACCAAAAGGCCCACAAAACGTTATCTATAGTTATTAGAAATAACCCATCTTCCTTTCCATCTCTGCACTGACTTGAAACTAGCCACTAGGAACAGCTGTCCCACCTGCTCACACACACCCATGGCAGGGGAAGAGTTAAACATAGATGCATGTGGGATGCACCACAAAGCTGTTTTGTAATTTGCTTTCCAGAGCAATAGAGAGGTATGTCAAACTTTTAATACAGAGTTCAATTTTTTGATTCTTATAAGTGACCTGTTAGCCATATAATCTAACAGCTAAGTGCCACAATTTTTACTAATTTCCATTTTTAAAACATCATGTATTTTTAAAACAAAAAAATAAAGTAAGGAGGCACATTTCCATTTATGCTGTCCCCTCCAAAAAAACCCCAACAACAAAAAAAACCCAAACAAGAAAACAACACAAAAACAAACCTAAGCAAAAACAAAGACAGCTTGGCTCAATACTGGTCAGAATAAAGATGCCCACTTGAACTTTGGTCACTAAGTGCACGGTTGAAACCACTTACTCTGGCACCTTCACCCCTCGGCCAAGCTGTTGCCCACTGCAGTAACAGGTAGGCTTTGTCAAGACTTACTTGCAGACTTGCAAGACTACAAGTTGCAGTTTACTATCATGCAAGTTCAGAAAGACCAGTACCTGCTTCAGGTTACTGACTGCAGTGGTTTAAAGGCCCTTTCAGGTACAGCTCAACTGTCCCTGCCACACACACAAAAATCCAGGAATAGACTAGAGACAAGCTGAAAAAAACTATTTACATCCCAAATTCATGAAAAAGCATGCTAAAAGAAAAAGTCCAAACAGAAAATATTTTCAAGAAAACAAAACAGGGGTACAAGGAGACACACGACTATGTGCTCCTCAGGCACTAAGCCCTTCTAATAAACCGAGGGGAAGCCCCAACTGGTTTAAAGCTTTGTAGTGACCGTTCCTCAGTTTCAAAGGCTGAGCCTGCAGTGACTGTGCTTGCAGTGACTATTCCCCAGCTCCAAAGGCTGAGCCAGCAGCACCTTAGCGTGAGCCACAGAGCAGGCGGGACACAGCCCACGCACTGGTGCGTTTGAGAGACAGCTCCGCACAGCTCCCGGCATGGCCCAGGAGCTGCTCACACTGTATGCATCTATCCGCTCCCCCAACAAACACAAGCGCTACTACATCCTTAAAATCCCGGTATTGCATCCTTACAGTCGCCACCCAGGCAGAGCGACGGCTGGAACAGCAGGCTCGAAGGCTTCCTCATAGATAGCTCTATGGGGGCTGGGGGGGGGGTAGGGGGGTTGGCGGAGGGGAAGTAAATTCTTCATGTTACTACAGGAGGCGAGGGATAGGGCTGTAACATTGAACACAGATATTTCACTGAATATGGACACCCATTTCTCTCGCTATCCCTCAACAGCGCGTTCCTGATCACCGAGCGGCGCCAGCTCCACACCCGCCGACCGAGCGCACCCGTGATGGAGCGGATGCGGGGCCTGCTAGGGCGAGCGGGCCGTGCACCACAGACCCGCCTCCACCATTCCCGGTCCCACACGGCCGCTCCTCTCCGCGGAGGAGCTGCATCTGTGTGGGACGATGCGGCGGAGAGCCCCTCACACCGCGCCCGGAGCGGCCCCGACCCCTACCTGCGGGAAGGCGCCGGCCCGGCGGGACACCCCTCCTCAGCGCCATGGCGGGACCGGGAGCGCCGGGAAGCAGGCGGGGCAGGGCAGGGCAGGGCAGGGCCACGGAACCGCGCACCTGCCCGACCTGCAGCGCCTTGTGCGGTTTGGAGCAGTCGGGATGGGCCGGCGCAGGGTCGTGAGAGCGGGGAGGGGCGTGAGGGCGGTGTGAAGGCGGTGTGAGGGGCGGGGAGCGGTGTGAGGGCGGTGTGAGGGGCGGGGAGCGGTGTGAAGGCGGTGTGAGGGGCGGGGAGCGGTGTGAGGGCGGTGTGAGGGGCGGGGAGCGGTGTGAAGGCGGTGTGAGGGGCGGGGAGCGGTGTGAAGGCGGTGTGAAGGCGGTGTGAGGGGCGGGGAGCGGTGTGAAGGTGGTGTGAGGGGCGGGGAGCGGTGTGAGGGCGGGGAGAGTTGTGAGGGGTGGTGTGAGAGGCGGGAGCGGTGTGAGAGGCGGAGACTTTTAAAAACATTGCTAAAGGTTCGAAGAACTGGATTTCGTGAGGTAAATCTTACCCTCTTCAATCAATAGTATCTGCTTGAGACAAGCAAAACATTGGCATTCACGTGCCCTCTTTAAAAAAATCCACGACCTTAACAAACACTGACGTTTTACACAACAAAATACTTAAAATAATTTTTTTACTTTCCATTTTGAAACCTTGACGTATTATCATAACCAGTTTGAGACTGCTGGTCATTACATACTAACACAAGACCTTCTTTTTTCCACATCAGTTATCTAAATGATTCTCCTTCCCATTTTTCTTAAGAACCTGCTTAAACCTTGAAAACATTAAAAATACCTCATGGTACTTCTTATTTCTACATTATTTTACGATTTCACTGTCTTTTGTTACTAATGCATCGCTGACATTATTTATGTTCAAAGATTTTTATCTTCAAGAGTTGGTTATCCTGTTCCTGCTGCCTATACCTTACTGAAATTGCATTTTTGTCTAAGATACAGTAACTTACATATCAATGACCTGTCACGTCATAAATACAGGACGGAAACAGCATGAGCAGGAAGGATGTAAGATCCATGGAAGGACGGCAACAAAGTTTTTGGGCGAAGCCACAGTAACACTACGAAAAGTAGTCTGTCACTGTCTCTACGGCAGTGCTGGCGGCTGAAGGAGACGGCTGCGGACAGACAGACAGACACGCTGCTCACGGTTCCTGCCTCGGGGAGGGTGGCTCTGCCGAGGCGGAGCAGTCTGCCTGGACTTCCATGGGCTGCATGGGTCTGATCTGCAGACAGCTGCTGAAACCATAATGCGTAATGTCAAAAAGGTTTTCCTAGATTGCTGTAAACATGTTCTGCTTTGCTATGCTAAAGCATTTAATCACAAAAATTACCTCTTTTAGGGAATTCTGAAAGCAAAACGTGAAAGAGGAAAAAAAAAGTTAGTCTCGTGATTTATTTTGAATTGTCTTATTAGTAGATCTCAACTCAATTTAAAAAAAAAGGAGAGAGGGAATGTAAAAATAGGATGTGATTAAGTGGAATCAGAAGAAAGGGGAAATTAGGTTAAAAAATGGAAGAGAAAATAGACTCAGTAGGGATGTACAGCACAACGGCCACCTTATGGGTGACTACTGTTGGCTTGGATCTTTAAAGCAGAAAAAATGAAAGGACATTCAGTCTAAACGAGATCTCTCTGATAGTTAATTCTGTATGTATGAGGCAGGAAATAGTTCTGAAATGCAGCAATTTCCTCCCTAGAAAAGCAACTTACTTTGCAAATATTAAAGTCAATAGTGCTTCATGTCTCTGCCCAAAAGCATTTAGCCTGAAGTGGATGATGGCAATTTTGAGTGGGGAAATAAATTATTTCAGATAAAGTGATCTACATGAAAGATAACAAAAGAACCCTACTCTGAAGTACTTGGCCAGTAGTAAGGGGTTTTGATATTCATGTTACTCTGCCTCAGCAGACAAATACTGATTTTTCGGTTTATTTACCTGAGCTGTTTGTAACTGCACAGACTGTAGAGGTGAAGTTCCATTACTTACCACAAAAGGCAGTTATGTAGTACAGCTTTTGGTGCTGCCTAAAGCATCAATAATGATAAGGTTTAGTGCCATTTGTACATCTGTTCTAGGAATTCTTGGAAAAAGCATGGGAACTTGGTTTAAATATGAAATTGTAAGTTCATGTTGACTTCTTAGCATATTAAATATAATATACTATTTCTTTTTTTATTATTCTTCCACCCTCTTTACTTCATTACCTGTGTCACTTGTTATATCTTTAAACTAGAAGCTGTTGTGAATTGAAACCATATTTACATAGTACTTGTTGGAGCACCTTATTCTTTACAGGCAACCCTTGGTGCTACCTCAACAATGCCACAGCACCAGCTTAGATTTGTAAACCTGATTTTATTTAATGATTTCATTTATTTAGACTTTTCATCTGTTGGAAAAGTTGGTTTGTCTGAGTGAGAAGAATGAGCAAGAGAATAATCCTTCTGTGTCCATGGGATACTGCAGTTGAAATCTCCTGCTTTTCCTGCCATCCTCAGTCCTATTTCCCAATCACACAAATATTAAACTTCGGAGATGTTCATCTGATGCTGGGGATAGATTTATTTTAATGGTAGTAATCTGTGAATGACTGAGTTTAAAATGAATTTATATTGTAATGGTTCTACATTTTTTCAGAATGTGTTTTGCTCCATAACAGAGGCAGATGTGTGAAAGCCTGGGGGCAGACACAGAATTTTAATTGTGATAAAGAGACAGTAGTCATAGAAGATTTTCCTGAGTGATGCTCTGAGCATTCTGAAACTCTTCCTATTTCCTGGCAATTTCTTGTTTAGAATCTACATTCTACAGGCAGGTTATTAGCTGATTGTAAAGTTTGAAAAGCCGCTTTGCAGGTACAAAAATGAACATGTTCCCAAGAAGACCGTCTGTTCTAATCCAGCTAATAGCTATTAGTATAATTATACACCAGACACAGTCCACATCTAAAACAAGCAGTTAGCACGCAGACACATGGAATACCTTCCTCATGTGTCATGTTTTAAATCAGATCTCTCTGTTGTTAAAATCTATTGCTCATGACTCTGAAGTATTTTCCCTTCTCTATCTTATTTCCAGTATTGCTTGTTTTCAAATGTCAGAATTACTAAATTGTAGCTACTGATACAAACTGATACTGGTTTTATATCTGGCAATCGAATGGTGAAATACTACTGCTGTTTTCTTAAGCTCAGTGTCAGGTGGCCAATACCTTTTTCAGATGAGTCAGTACAGCTGGTTTTAGATGCTCCAGGAGCCCAATGGAGACAACAAATACTCTGGTGCAGGTATATGGCTTATTTTTTATTAATACATGCTTTAATTTCCCCCACCCTTGGCTTTATTTTCTGTTTCATAGTAGTTCAGCACAAAGTTAATAACATTAGAGAGACCATTTGTGTTAAGTGTCTAAAGCAAGGAGAAGTGAAGGCAGCCACATTTTCAGTGGGGTTTGTATTGATATAATTGTTCTCTAGTGCATATAGCATGTATGTGACAAAATCTGTAGGATAAGTCTGGCTTCACATCTGTAAAGCTTGCCTGTTTCTTGTAGGAAACCTGACAAGTTCCAGTCCTGGTTCTGATCTGGATGCCAGTTGTTTCTCAGACTACAAGAGAAAAAGAAGTGTCCAGTCACTTTATGATGGTTCTGGAAGGTAAAGGGTAACATCATTAAGCAGAAGAGCCTTACTGGCTAATTTTAATTACAGGATTTTTTTTTTTTTTTTCACAGAAGGACTAAAGAGATATACCTCTGTCATCATATGTTTTATCCTAAGTTTTAACCTAAGTTTCCATGTTTAAAAAAGTACTGCTGGGTAGTGGAGTAAGTGAATGAATTCTGAAGAATTAGGTTGCAACACGCTGAGCTGTATGGAAGCCTTACACAGATTTCACTCTTTCTGTTGTACCATAACAGCAGCACTTGTTTCCTCAAAGGTTAAACATGAGAATTCACTGCATTTTTTTCTTGTTCATCACGAGTTTGCACTTTCATCCTCAGAAAGGAGTTAAATAGTGGGAAGCAAATGAAAGAAAAATACCTTTTAGTGTCTTGCTGTTTTTACATTTTGTGTGCTGTTGAACTCCTCGGAGCTGGTCATCTCCAATCACTTGCCATCTCTTGATTTTTCTACACAAGCACACAAAAGCAGCTTTTTTTGTCAGAGTTATGAGCCACTAGAGGCATGTGACAGTCAGTAATGAATGGTCATTCTTTATCATCCAGAACTTCATACTGGACCCATTTGTGAACAAGAAATGTACCTTTTTCATGGGGGTTAGAAACTGATCCAAATTCTCCAGTAAGTGCCATTGGAATAGAAGCTTTCTAAAAGAGTCATGATTGTAGGATATTCATTGAAAACATGTCAGTGAGCTGGAAAATGGAGGAAAAGAATTGTGAGTTGCCTCTGCTCCTGTTTGGCTGGTTATCATTTGTAGCAGGGTTGGGATAACATTGTAGTTGTGTGGAGGTAAAATATATTTGCTGTATTTACACAGGGGAATTAAAATGAGAGTTAAACAAGGGGAAAATATTATAAGTTATAGTCTTTGAAGAAAAACCTATACAAAGGGGCTAAAATTGAATAATC
This sequence comes from Corvus kubaryi, assembly GCF_017639235.1. Classification (NCBI taxonomy): domain Eukaryota; kingdom Metazoa; phylum Chordata; class Aves; order Passeriformes; family Corvidae; genus Corvus; species Corvus kubaryi. Next base: position 288,323 of record NW_024581135.1, read on the forward strand.
AGAATTATTTCCGCATGCCCATTTTTCTTCTGTGTGTGTCGCTGCAGTAGTTATGGGTAGGTTGGTTGTGGAAGCTTGATACAGTCTGTCTTTGAGGGTAAGAGCTGAGGTTGAGGGTAAGTAACTTTATGTCTCCTTTCTGTTTGCTGTCCCTTTAGCTTTTACAAAGGCAATGTTTTGCAGAGTGGGTTCGTTCTTCTGTCTTATGAGGTGCTAGTCACTCAGAAGAAAATAAGGGGACACAGAGGAATAAAGATTCCTCTCTTTTCTCTGTCAGACTACAGAGTAGGATCACTGTGTACGGGCACTTACAGATACTATGCTGTATAAATAATATATGTTTATATTAGAAATAGAATTCCCCCTCTTAGGGAAGCACACCCTCTTTTTGATCTTGGTTACATGCTCTTGGAAAGGGCAGGAAGTGATGTGTGTGTACTGTGTTTATGGAGAGAAGGAAATGTTCTGTACTCCTAAGGCACAGCATGAATGAGCTGCTGCTCAGTGAGGGCCGTGGTGCAGCCGACTCCAGCACTGTGGGCCTGCAGAGTGGGCAAGTTCAGTGGGCTGTCCCAGCCCTGCACAGCTCTTCTGAGCACACGGGCTTTGTGGGCTGCACAGCTCTCACACCCCATGCACCACTCAGACAGGTCCGTGCTGTCTGGAGAGAAATCTTCATTTCAGTATTTTGACCCCATCACAGGAGAGCAGCTCTAGTGCTGTAGGAACATGGTCCCGATGGTCCTGTTATTTACAGCCAGACTTTTTGTCCCTCTCACGCCAGAGCAGGATAGTGCTCCTTGCACAACACTTTCTGTCCCCTTGGAACAAACAGGCAGCGTGGTCTCGTTAACTCCGCCATATCTGGCATATCCTTTTTAAACCGCTTAGATCAGGTGAAGTTAATCACTGAGACAAGGAAAATTGCATGGCAGCTAGATCTGCAAAAAATAAAGACACAGAGAGCCCTTTCAGAGCGACTTGCATTTTTGTAGTTTGTCCAGTCAGGAGGCTCTACTCAACACTGTAGTTAGGTTTCAAGTTTGGTTTCAAACACAGGTCATCTTCAACCTTGTTCAAACAAATGCACTTAGAAGTTTACTCATGTTATATGGGAAAAGCTTAAAAAAACAGATGAGAGAGGTTTTTCTTAGTGTTTTTGAAGAGCCTCATCACAATTCGTAACTGGTAAACAGTAGAACAGGATGGATGTTGCAGAGGGTTGCAGTTGTGTGAAAGGAAAAGGGAACAGAATTTCCTTTGCCACCCTTAGTATGTCAGGCATGAGCAGGGTTAACATACCTACAAGATTGAGAATTCTTTGTGTTTGTTTTCCATGTCTGAATATTTAATAATATCAGCAAGCTAGACAAATTCAAACTAAATGCCTCTTCAACAATTGAGGAATGACCTTATCCGTCTTTCATTTTATGGGTTTATAATAGTGTGCAATGCTTGAAATTAGCTAAATACTCTTCTAAAACAACAGAGTAACTTCTCTGGATAAGTGACAGCTTTAAATAGGATCTGGATCAATAGGAGTGCTGGAGAATTTGAAACCAAACTGGTTTTTGTTTGTTTTGTTCCCTCATAAAGGGAATTTATGTTTTGTTCCCTTATTAAGCACTTATTGTATACAAGGATTGAGTTTTGGACAGTGGGTAGATTGTCAACAGCAGTAATCCAGCATTTCATGTGGTATGATGATACCAGTTTCCTGGATCTCCCTGGCCATTCTGGGGTTGCACTGACAGATTCTGGATTACTTAGTTATTTGAGTACTTCTAGGCTAGTCAAATGAACTGTGCTAAAATGCACAGTTGTAAAACTTGGCTGTAAGGCTTTTGTAATGAGACAGAGGCCTTTGGAATTTCGTCCTATTGGAGATCAGTTTCTTCTCAGTGTGCGACTGCTTTTTGCCAATGAATAGGCAGATAGTTCATTTCACAATCTTTCTGACTTTGAGAGCTGGCTGAAAATTAGCTCATTACATATCCCGCTACTTGTCTTATTCTTTTATGCATAATTCATATAACATTGAACAGACTAGAGGGTGATGTTTCATACAAAAAAATGGTATGTATAAAGATATTTACTAATACTTGGGATGCCCTGAAGCAGTAAGGAGATACGGTACCTGACATCATTGGCCTGCTCTAGGACTAGTGCTGGTCAGTGAACCAGCTGACCCTGACAAGCTGATCCAGCCCTTTGGATGTCTGAATAAATGCTGCTGCTGCAGTATCCCCAAGGGATGCCTGCTTTGTTTCATACAGCACTATCAATTTCTACTGGTGTGACAAGCGTACTATGACTATGCACACTAAATCTTCAGTGACATGGCTCATACAAACAATTAAGACAACAGTTATCCCCTGTTTGTGGAACGTAGTTTAAAAACAAATAGAGTGACATTGAAAACAAAAATTGAGGAATTCATCAAGCAAGCTCTACAGGGGGATGTGAGGACAAGTATGGGAACAGGAGTACTTACGGGAGTTTTAAAAGGAGAATGCAACAGTTTCTTCAGAGATACCATCACATGTACCAGCCCATTCCATTGTCGAACATACGTCATACTGAGGTTTTGGTTTTCTTTCTATGTTCAAAGCATTTCTTTCTGTTCAAACCACATGAAAAGTCAGTTCAACTCCTACACGTTATTTAAAGAGATATGGGGAGTGCTGCCACAGAATGAGGGCAGGCAAGTTAATGTGGACAGCTGAAATGTTGCTCATAGCCCTTCCAAACACAGGCCAGGACCCAGCATGGCAGTGTTCCCTGGGCAGGTGTGCTAGTAAATGGCAAAAATAGAAAGTTCTTGCTTCTGTGGTTAGTCTACAAAGTGGGTACAAAAGAATGCAATAGGTGCAGCAGCAGAATAACCAACAAGGCCAGGGCTGTCCAACTGCCTGCAGGCCACTTGTGCAAAGGGCACCTCCCTGCCAGGGGAAGAAACAAGGTCAACCTTTTTTTGTCTAATTGTGATGTAATTATCAACTCTACTCTTAATTAAAATGCCATAAAGCAAGCCAAATAAGTACTACATTTTTTTAATGGGGTAAAAACCTTAATAAGAGCAAAAAGAAAACTCCGTATTTTTTGAAAATGCATGCATTTTAAACTAGTGAATGCCCTGTAAATTGTATGCATCTCAATACAAAATATTTAGAATCTCTAATAAAGTAGTGATGTCTTTGGATAATGGAACTCAAGAAATACCACTTTGATGCCAATTTCAAATAAATGAAGCACCTTGCCGCTGATTTCTGCCTTCCAGGCAGGTGGTCACTTCTCCCGTCTCCATGGCAGCGTTTGGAGAGGTTTCCAAGCGGAGAAGCCAGCACCAAGTCCTTCCCTCACCTCTACCTGATGGCCCCAAATGAATCCCTGCACTCTGTGATGGGAAATGACAAACTTTCTAGTGCATCTCAGTGACAACTTTCCCAGCTTTTCGCCTACTGTTTTTGACAGCTACAGGAATCTACTTGTAGCTACAAAGTCATGTTTGCCTTGTTTTTCAAAAAGTTTATTCATGTTTACGTTACCTTTTGTGAGCGCTAGTCTTTGATACAGTAACTCAAAACAGAATGCATGCTTGAGTACTGTCCTTGGCGGAGAAGGATTCGCTTCAGTTTGTTTACTCTGACAGAAAAACTCGTTAGGCTTTTCCCAGTGTTCACAACCCTTCTTCAGGATACTGGAAACCCTGAAAACCCAAGGAAAATGCAGTGATGCAGAGCAATAATGGTGGTTACAGACAGTGTAGAGGTAACAGACTGTATAGCACAGGAGAGCTTGTGATTTAGTTACTTAAAATAATCAAACATTTTTATTGGAAAGAAATTCAAGTAGAATGTAGTCAGAATGGAGCCTATCATTTCTAGGACAGCAAGGTGACCTCAATTTCCTTGAGAGAGCAAGGGGAGGGGTAGAGGAGTGATGGACAGAAAAGAGGCTAGAGATCTGAAATATCTTGGATTGCCCATACCAAAAGTAAAAACACAAGTCTGAGGAATCGTGGTAGGAAGGTGCTGGATTTAGCACTTCGGGCTGCCAGCCTGACATATTCAGGACATTTCCACTGGAGAGAGCTGGCCCAAATGTTTTGATATATTTCACCTGCTTAAAAACATGTAATTAGACTTCATTTTCACGGTATTTGTTTCTGAATATCATACACAGAAAATAATAAGAAAAAAATGAACAAGGAACAGCTTTCCATGGATGAGACTTCCATATTTATTGTTATTCCATGTGCATAGAAAATGGCAGTGAAGTTCCTTATGAAGTAGGCAGGGAATGGGAGAGATGTGGATATACTGGACCGGACTTTGTGCTTCAAAATTACACTATTCATTTTTTAAAGTCTGGGCTATTTTCCTCTTAGAATTCATAACAATTTCTTGGTTTTGGGTTTTTTTTGTGCATGATGTTTCAAATTCCTTTTCCAATGACACACTGCATTACAAATGGATGGCACTTGAGACCAACGTGGCATTTCCATATTTACACCAACGAAGAAATTTACATGACGCAGTAGCATACAATCCTGACATTCAGTAACAGCAATAAAACAAGGGCAGCCATTGGATTTTTTCTGTACAAACTATCAGAACAAGACTTTTATTCACATAAAAAAAGTCAGCTTTAATTTGTTCTGACCTACACACACTTTCCAAATTCATCACACTCGATTCTCAAACCTTTCATCACATCGCCCACACCCTCACCAGACTACAGGAGCTACAAGTTATGATACCTAACACCTAAGCAGAGCAAAACCATCCCTGCCAGCTTTTTCTCCTGACAATTCCTCAAAAAACATAAAAAAAAAAAAAAAAAAAAAAAAAAAAAATTAATTCGTCGTTTTTTCCTTCTTTTCTTTCACTTTCATAACCAAAACAACATGGGGCCATTCCAGTCCTTCTCAAGCCAGACGAGAAGCACGCTGGCTTCTTCTCTCTGTTGCTACACCCAGGAGTCAGGAGAGCCTGGGTACTGTTCTGCTCGGTAAGAAGATCGTCTGGTGGAATAAAAGTCTACATAATTGGTGGTTGATTTCAGTCCATACTGTGTTGTGTAATCTGAAGTAGCAGGAAAGTGAACTCGATCATCAAAGTAAGGGTCCTCGTAGCTGTGTGGGGACTGCAGGTACAATCGGTAGGCATCGTAGTTTTTCCTGGTGGTATCTTCTTGGCTGTAGTACAATTGCTGATGCTGCTGGCAAAATGATAGCAAAATAAACTTTCAAAAATATAATTAGCAGAGAAAATACTTTTCCCAAGTGCAGCTCTACCCATGACAGTAACGCAGGTTTCAAATCTCCAAGAAATGTACCCAAGGAAATGGAGGAAATGCTCCTGAGCCTGCTGCATGTCTCCTCCCACGTCACTGGGAAGGGAGTAACTCTCCAAAAGTGCACAGCTTTAGAGCTCAAGTGTGGTAAGTACAGAACCTGGCCATACCTACCAAAACCAGCCCAAACCCACATCAAGACAGAAAAGAGGCCTTAGATCCCACTGTAAGAAGATGCCAAATCACGATTCATACAGAACCAGCCAGGCTCCAGGAGCCCTGAGGCCCTGCCAGCTCAGGGCACTGACCCAACTCCCGTGAGCTGTTCCGAGCACTGGAACAGGGCATGTGCCCAGAGCCCCGAGCTGCCTTAACCCCTGCTGAGCCTGGGCAGCAGCACTACCAAAACACAGCTCTGGGCTCACCTGCAGCCGTCGGTTCTGTTCTCTCGCTGGTGAGGAATAGGAACTGATGTAAATTGGTGAAGCTTTGCTGGAACCTGGGAGAAAAAAGTTTAATGCATAAACTTCAGTCTTTATTCATTCAGCCGTAAGTTATTGGTTTTTATCTTGCCTTTTATATAGCACCCATACTATTAAATCTGCAGATTTCAGTACCTACTAAGGATATAATGTAATAACGGAATGAAGGCAAATGTAGTCCCTCAGCAGCAGTTACAGTGAAGCCAAGAGGCTTACGTTGCTGTTTCTCATTTTACAGACTCAAAATCTTTAAAACAAGGAATTTCCTTCTCTAGTCACTGTCATCTATTGGTTTGCTACTTGTGTGACATAATAAGAAGGAAAAGAGAGATCAGAGAAAAGATAAAACCTGGGTATAATTTAGTAATATAATAATATACAACTGCACATTAAAATTTATAACATCATCATCATATAATATACATAATAATACAATTTTCTGTACTAGTATTTTAAATAAAAATAAAAATTCCAACTGCCTCTCACCTCCCTAGAAAGGGATCTGTGCTTACTCTGGTACTGGGCAGTTTTACAGAGAACAGCAGAGCCAGGTGACACCCTGCCCTGTGCCACAGACAGGGAATACAAGGAATGGAAATGGAAAGCAACAGTTGGCAGTGACCAGCCTGCTAATGCAGTTGTCTGTGTGTGACTGTGAACTCCTCACACAAGGAATATTTCCCTGTTGCAGTTCAAAGATGCTCAGCTGGTCTCTTACCAGTGTAGATGTCTTTATGTGCAATGACATCGCCCTGGCTACTGTAATACTGCATAGAAGGGTGCGTCCTGTCGTACTCGGACCGAGGCTCTCTGATTCCCAACAAAGCTGGAGATGAGGACGTGCTGCCAACTGATGGGAAAAGAGATGTTCTCAGGATAGACAACAAAAGCCTTTTGCACACCCAGCCTTACTCACCACTTCCTGCTCCAAGGGTTCACAACCAGGAGGTGGGTAAGGACAGAACAGTTGGAGCTGTTCCTGGGTGAACACCCCAGAGTTGCCAGCAAGGTACCAGAGATTGCAAGGGGCGGTCATTGCTCTGTGGTGCTCACAGGCAGGTACAGGACTTTTGTGATGCTCACAGCCCAGATATGGGACCTTACTGTGCCTAGGACATCACCCGTGTAGAGGTAGAATATGATACTCTGCTAATGCTGATGGTTTATCTAAGTTATACTTAAACAGAATACTTAAGCCCACCCTGCCACTTGTCCAGCCTGCCTGGCCTCAGTGACCCCTGTATACACAGGTGCGTCCTGGGCATGGTGTGCTCTGGGAGGCCAACAGACATGGGGGGATCCCAGCAAGGGACCACTTTGTGGTCCTCAATAAGCAGCTGAATCTCAACTGCAGTTGTAGGAAGTTTGTTCTGCTAAATCCTCTCTGTTCTACAGACCACTCGGACTTCGTTGGCTCGGAAAGACTCCCACAATGGGAGAAAAGTACTTAAAAACAATTTCTGGAAATTTTGCTTCAAAATATTAATGCAATGATAATCTTCTTCCACTGATGTGTCCATTACATCATAGCTCACAATTCTGTGTTATTATGGATAGTTTAATTACTGGTATTTTCCTGGCATATTCATGGCTAAATATGCCATGTTGTTAAAATTCTGACATGGGTCAACATAATAATGTGTGTTTTAATAATGAAGTGACTGAAACAAGAACAACTGTTTCAGGGCAAGCATATCTGTTCCAACAGGCATCTGCTGTGCCCAGCACGGCGCTGCACAGCCCCTCTGGGGATGTGGGCCTTGCACCAACTTCCACTGACTCCCTTGGGCTTGGTCGTGCTCTGGAGTAGGAAAGCAGACACTTCCTATTAGGAATTTTTACTAAACCCTCTTTCAAGTACAACATCCTCTGAATATTAAGTTAGAGCTGCTCATCTACTTCCTACTTGTCATTCAAAGAACTGGAGTAACACAGTTGTTCTGCTGGTATATCCTGGGAGAGAAAGTGCTGAGATAGAAATTTGACAATTGGTGTCAGAATATCCTTTTACACTTGGGTAGAATCCAGTCATTCCCTGAGCCTAAGCTGTACTTGCTTCCTTGGTGGGTGAGAGGAACTCTGGCCACAACACATTTACTTCCTGTAGGAGAATAATTCCCTGGTGGAGTCCTTGTTTTTCAAGTCTATCATGTCATAAAGGAAAGTGCAGGGGTTGTTACTTTTATGTAAAGAAGTATTTAAACAAGAGTGTTGTAGGAACTGGTCACTAATTTTATCAGTCACAGTAGGTAGGTATTGCTCAGTATTAACAGCGATCTGCTCTAGGAGTCTCTAGAAGAGTAAATTGGGTAAAATAAAATGCCAAATGAAGACAAAATAGAAGGCTTCAGGTAGGTTTTGCATCAGCCCTCTTGAAGATCTAAATACTAGCACTGAAGACATTAAAGGAACAAAGGTGAGAAAAAAACGAGGAGGAGTCAGAAAAGTAAAATTTTTGGGTTTGATTGCTCATCCTAATGGAACGTGACATAGTTGGGAATGAAAATGGGCTCCTCGCTGTGGGTCTGTTGCTGTTTATGCTGCCAGGTCCCCATGTTCCATGAGGCCATGTCCACAATTCCCACACAGCGCAGGAGGAGCAGCTTTGAAGAGGGCAGCGGTTGGTAACGATGTCCAGCTCTATTCACTGAGGATTTCACTTTGCAGGAACAGCTCAGGGAGCACTCAGAGCATGTGAAGTACTTTGCTCAAACACCAAGGAGCAACAGCCTGACCTCTGTGTTTTAAATGGGCTTCGTACCAAACTGAGCGGCTGTCTGAGTTAAAAACATGGGACAGCAGGTCCCCTTCACCCTCCCTGACTGACCTGACTGCATGACAGGTGACATTTGCTGATTGGCTGTGGATAGAGAAGGATGGGATTTGAATCTCTCTCGTTCCAGTGTTGATACTGGTGTAATAAAGTGACTTTGATTCCATCCATCCTGCAGAGTGGAAAAAAGAAAAATACATCAGAATAAATTGCAAGTTATAAATAAATGAGGAGTTTTTGTGGCACCATTTTCCAGTGTAAGCTAATTTTATAATTTACCTTTTTGTAAATGCTCCGGAGGTCTCGGTACTGCCACAGCGTGTTCAGTACCTGGGCTGCCGCCTTGACAACCTTCAGTGAGGACCTGAGGGAGTGAAGAATATGGCAATGTTAGAAGCCACTGAATTCCACTTCAAAAGAACAGTGTTCCTGAGCTTCGTAACAGCCTGAACCTGCTGCTGTGAGGCAAACCAGACCCTGCATCACCAGCGTGAGCACAGCCAAACCAGCAGCCTCAGCACGAGATGGGGCACAACCTGATCAACCTGACAATCGCTTCCCTTTCCAGTCTGGAATGTTCTCTCCAGGTAACCCACATGAGGAATATAGAGAAAATAGTTGAAATAGCGACTTGTCAGTGTCAGCAAAAATTAAAAATCATTTAAAGAAACATTCTATTTGATGCATTTCATAAAAATGGAGACTTCAGACTTTAAACCACAGTACAAAACCCCTAACTGCAGGAAAAGAATAAGAAATAAAAGCAAGCTGCTATTAAAAGCCTCCAGACATCCTCATAGTGAGTCCTTGTTCTCAGTTCTGTGCTGCACTACTGAAAACTTTGGTTGGGAAAACACTTTTCTACTCTCAAGAGCAAGACAATGAAAGTTGCTCCAAATATTAAAAATAAAATCATGGCATCTTTTCATAGAGAAGTGGAGTAAGCTGGGAGTAGTAATTCAGTAGTGACTGGATGTTAAATGCCACAGCATGGACATCTGTGTTAAACAGACCTTTTCTGTCAATGTGAGGATTCATCCAAATAGTTTTTGTATGAAAACACTGAAAAAATGCACACAATAATCAGTGAGTAAACACTCTTAGTATGCTCACAAAATTTTAAATTTGTTCAGTGTACTCTGAACAAATTACCCATAAATGTAAGTGCAGATGCAACTTCACGTGATGTCTCCACAGAGCAACAAGGTTGTAGAACAGATCACTGCATCCACACTTGCAGCTGGAATGAGCCTGTGTCTCTTGGACACAGAAAGTGATATAAACTATGGACACTCAAAAGCCAGCCCAGCTCCTTGTGAGCCACAGACTCTGCTAAAAATGTGGTGTGGTTAATTCACACTGTCCCATATCTCTGGGAAGAGATCCCTTCCTCTCCTTTACCATCAGATCCAACCTGGGAACAGCACGCAGGGCTGACTGTACCACCAGCATCCTGCTATCCATGGGAAGATTGGTGACAGCCTGGTCTGTACAGGAGGCCTTGCTGAGATGGTTGGTGTCAGCCCTGCTGTGGAGGAGAGCAGCGATGCTGAGCATGGTCACAGGACCTCTGGGCTGGGCTCCTGCTACCCCATCCCACAGCCACAGGGTCCTGGGGCCTCCTGCTGCTGGCCCACCACATGCTCACAGGTTTCATTTCCACTAGACAACCACAATGCCAGCAGAGAACTCGGCTGACAGCCTCCCTGGAGCTCTGGCACAGAGGGCAGCATTGCTTGGCAATGCTGTTTGAGGGGATGACCCTGGCCACATTCTCCTTCCACTGACCAAAGGGCTGCATGAGGTACAATTCACAGTTGTTGGGACACATCCTGACAAAGGTGCCCACGCAGATATTTGGAAAAGCTCTAAATATCCTATTAGTCTTGTAGGCTTTTAAGAGGTGACTATTTAACTCATTTAACCTGAACAGGTGCCATGACCAGGGTTACTGTGAGCAGCTGTACCAGCCTCCAGAAGCCTGAGACAGAGAATACTGCAGAGGACAGTGGTACTGGCACCTCCTCCCTCCTAGGGAGATTCCAGCTGCCAGCTCCTCAGACCCAGACTGCAAAGGCAGATCTTTTTTTCATTCAAAAAAAACCATTTCCCGCATTCTTAAGCATTTTAAATGGACACAAACAGCTCAGGTACAACCTTTGCTGCCTACTTGCCTGTCACCTCTTCCCTTTGTTATGTTGACCAGCTTCTCTATCCCACCGGTGTCGGCAAGGGCCTTGGCATTCTCCATGTTCTTGCTGGTGACCTCGTGCAGGGCGCAGCAGATCGCGGCCACCGTCTCGTCCGACAGGATGCTTGGGCCGTTGCCTCCTGGGAGCCGATTGACCAGGTCTCGCATTGCGTATTTACCTGGAAACACGCACCCACAGAACCAGGTCAAAACCACAGTTTGGTCCTTCAGATTGGAAATTGCAGGACTCAGCACAAAACTGCAGCTGAATGCAGTGAAAAGTACAGTATCAAAACCTGCCAAGAATTCACGTTTTACGCAGAGTCAAGAGAGACCACATGTCAATTTTTGAATCTTTTTTTCCTTTTAGCTTAAAAGTGTGAGAAGCTGAATTTTGCACTAGAAGAGGAACAATTTTAAACAACAATTATTTGGAGAAAGCAGGATTGTTCAAGGAAAAATGTTAGGCTACTTATTATGATTGACAGAGCAGTGCACATTGCTGGGCTTCATCTATGGGAGGATTAAGGAAATCCTTACAGTAACTGGGAATTCTTTCTTCTGGATGTTCTGTTCACCTTGTTTGCTACCTGTCAGCGCTCAGCTCTGTCAGGCTCCAGTTGCTGACTGATGCCAGAGATAAGCTGCACACAAGGGACAGTAACTAAGACAAGGTCAAGTTTTTTTCCTGTTTAGGCTGTACTGTTAATTGAATGATTAATTGATTTTATAGCAGACATGTATTTGTACATAACAGTGAATAATGAAAGAACTTTGCACAAAGCCATTCACTATCTATTTGCATGATGTGCCTGAGAAGAGAAAAAAACCAAAAAGGAATTCTGCAGGCAAAAGGAAACCCACTGGAAAACTATCCCCACAATGCTGTCTGCAGCAATACCCTGCCACTGCCAACCCTTTAGCAAGCTCAGCCACGTGCTGCATGTTCCAACATATATTGCAATTTGTTGGAGTCCTCATCTCTCATTTCCTTCAGTGCGACCCTGTGAGCCCATTGTTCCTTTCCCACACTGGCAGAAAAGCTCCTAAAGACGATTTCTAGCATGGGGTACACAACTCGCTTCATATCTTCCAATGTTTTATACAATGATCTGTTTCAGAGTGTGTCTGAGGCCAGAAACACTTTCAGAGGTACAGCTTTGACAAGGAGAGGGAGCAGGTGGAGGACCATTTCTGAACTGAAAAGTTTTGCCAGGAATGGAAAAAACATCCTGACAAGAGAATCTCACCTGCATCTGACCTGCACAGGGTTGGTGCTATAGAACAGCATTCTCCCTACACATTTCTCATGTGTGACACCTGCACTGCAGGAAGACACGCTCTGAATGTCCCAGATGGAGAAGCTTCAGAAACAGATAAAGATCTGTTCACCTGCATTTCTCTTTTGAGAATAATGATTCTCCTATCTCTATGAACAGTTGTTATATCCCTGACCCCACAAGTCTACACACAGAAAATGCTTTTGTAACAAAAATGAGACTTTTTTATACCACGCCATTTGTTAGCGGGGTTCACTGAAGCCACAGCAGCCTGAGGCTGAGGCATATTCAACACTAACAGACTGAGAAACCTCAGGGCAGGAAAGGCAGGGAAGTTGTTTGTTGTTTTGTTGGTATTTTTTTTTTTTAATGTTAGATGAGAAAGGCACAGATGAATGCTTAAAGGATTAAATATTAGAATTGACAAGACAGTAAATTTTTCTAGCAAGTACCCCTGTTGATAACTTATTTCAGCGAAGACACAGAAGCTGCTCTATATCTGTGTTTTCCGGGAAATACTTCACCAGGAGAAGATTTCTTCCCCCTCTTCCTGTCCAAAATTGTTAAACAAAGCGCTGCTGTAGTGGCAACAGAGCTGTTCCATCCCCCGGGAACACGTGAGAGACCTGTACCCCCACGTAGGTGAGCACTGAGCTCCAAGGAAGCAGAGCTGTGTTTCCATCCCACTTGGCATTGAGGGTTTTCTGTCTGGTTTGGCTGAGCCAAGGTGACTCCCATCCATGAAAGGCGGCCAGCAGCAAACTAACATGGCAATACTGCTCTGGAAAGCTGCTGCTGTCAAAAAGACTCATTTATGTGACACAACTGATGTGACACAAACATCCAGTGTGCTGTTCCCATCAGCGGAATCTCTCCTTCGATTCTCCCACCCACGGTCCAACATCCTGGTGCTGGTGCTCACTTGGAGGACGGTCTGTACATACCGATAAGCTCCTTGTTCCGGACATCTAAGGCCATGTTCCTTAAGGCAGTTGCCACAGATGACACCACTCTGTCGTTGTCCATCCTCAGCAGCTCCACGAGGATGGGCAGCCCCTTCTCCTTCCTCACGGCAGCGCGGATGTAGGCTGCGAACTGACACAGAACCGTGACTGAAACAGCCTCGGGCTGGACTGGAATTCTCAAGCATGTTTGGGTCATTTCCAATAAAAGATGACATGTTCGATGTGTGCTTTTTTTACAATTATAAAGGGCTGGCTCTTTGCCATTGTTCACTCATTCCTCTTACAAAGAAAGAAAGTATCTGAATAGATGACAATTATTGAAAAGGGAGCAGGGGGTTTGGGTTTTGTTTGTTGTATTTTTTTTTTTTTGTAATACCAATTTCATAGTGGTCAAACTGAAAAAGACTTAGCTGACTTGCTGCAAGCAAAGAAAGCAATTAATGTTGGCTGTGTTTTTTAATTTCGCCATGAAAAATAAATGACACCGTAAAGTGTTCTCGTGTGCTGCTTTTGTAGCACATTGTATGCAATGGCCAAAACAGATGGAAATAAATAATGGAATATGGAAATAAGGTAGCTTTATTTGTCCTGGTCTTATTTCAACAGCACCTTCCCACCAGAATTCACAGCTAGAAGATGCCAGAAGATTGCTCTGATCTGATAGGCACTGGAAGAAGCTTTTTCTGTTTATTTAAAATAAAGGCCAGTTTCTATGTGGCTCTTGTTGCCCCTGATCTTTGCCAAGGCTTTTCACTGTGGAAACATGACTACAGCACATGAGCACTAATGCACAGACAAGATGGGAATGCTCAGATGCACACAAGAAAATGGCATGTCCATCCAAACACATTCCAAGGTCTTACTAGAAAAAACAGCTGGAGTACAACGAGAGGAGGAGGAGCAGGAATTCCCATACCTTCCAGTTGCCTGCAGAAAGGTTCTGGAGTGATCCTGCAGAGCCCTCCAGAGTGGCTGGGTTGGAGCTCTCTGCCAGGAGTGTCAGGTATGGCTTCACCACCGATGGGTGCCAGAGCATCTCCACCCCTTTAGGAGACTTGGAAAATCCTGGGATAGGGCCAACTCCATCCCACTGAGAAAGGAATGCAGATTTGTAACCAAACAAAACCTCTATATTTTCATTCAACGCAGGATAGTTTTCATCAAGCTACATCCTCCCCCATCATGAGCCAAACGCCATCTGAGGTACTTGCAGTACATGGAAAATACAAACCTGATCCTCCTGGGAAGTTTTTTTTTTCTTCTTCTTTTTTTTCCCCCAGCAGCTTGGCTCTGAGTCTTTGCTGGGTGACTCTTTTCCCAACAAGTCATCCAGTTCATTGATTCCCAGCAGCCGCGCCTGAGGTACCTCCAGTTCCAAGCGGTAGGAAAGGTTCCTCAAGGTGCACACACAGTTCTCCACTGTCTGAACCAAACCAGAAAGACACCATGTCACCAGTTCTTCCTCATGCAGAGACAAGCCAAACCAAACCAATTCAGTAGAGGAGAAGAGGCGCTGGGAGCACAAGCGCTAAACTCTAATGCTTGGCCTTGGGCTGTGTTTTGGCTGCTTCTCTGGGAAAATGCAATCTCTCTCAAATCTGACAATATTTATAAGAGTGATCTCTGCTATAGTGGCTTATTCTTTAGTATTCTGAAAATGAAAAGTGTAAGAGCTTATTGCTTATTACTGTTTTACAAAGAAACAGATACTGCAGCACTGCTGAAAACAAGAGGTGACCCTGTCTTATGCAGCTGAGTTTGGCTGTGCCTCAGTGACCTAGGGTTGGAAGTGATGCCAGTTGAGCTAAGGACACCACCATGCTCAGCTGAGCTATACAAAGCCCCAAGATCAGACACACAGGTTAGCACTAAAATATCTGTAGACGAGACATGCACACACCTTGCTGTCATAATCTGAGGTGTTCACACAGGTGTGGATCACATAGAGCAGTGAATCGACCAGTCCTTCGCAGGATCTCATCTGCTTTCGTGCCTCTTCCCCAGCAGAGCTCAGGTTCCTGAAGGTTGGAATGACAAAGAAACATGGTGTATGCAAGGACAGACAGATAATTATTTAATTGACAGTTTGCAGAAGGTTTTTATGCAGCTGATTGGTAATTGTTTAGCGACTCTTAGTGACTAACTTGGTAATTTTCATATTTTTCTATTAGGAAAAAAAGGGCAATTGGAAAAGCTGCCAACGTGATGGAACTCTGTAATTTATAGACTAAAACAATTCCTTTGTCTTTAAAATTACAATACAAGAAAGGCCTGCTGGATAACATGATTACTCTTTAAAAGGAAGTATTCTAGACAGGCAAATACCTCAGGCATCCTGTTGTATTGCGCAGAACGAGGGAAGTCTGAAATTTCATTTTATGATCGTCATCAAAGGAGGAGCTGTTCCATCCCGAGTGGGGCACTATCACAGTGTTTGTCAGCGTGGACAGAGCATCTCTAATGATTGTCATCTTCACGGCATCACATGAAGACAAGTTCCAGAGAACCCCTTAGAAGACATTTCCAGTGCAGTAAAGTCAGCAGAGACTTGGCAAACAAACATGAAGCAACACTGACAACTTAAAAGACATTACTTTAAATATGTGATGTGATTCTAGAGCAGGCAGAACGTGGAGAGCCAGCATCCAAAAAGGAGGAAAGCAATGTGAACAAGGTGAACAGTGGAGGAGGGCATGGCTTTGGTTTGGTTTGTTTTTCCAATGATAAGGATGGCCTGCCCTGACATTCCTGCTACCTCACACCATACTCATACCAGGGATATCAGGTACTGAGTAGCAGAGCTGAACATACAAGAAGGGATGTAAAAATCCTACATAAACTTTCTTCCTGGAAACAACAGCAACAAGTCCAGAGCATGTCCCATCCATCCATCCATCCATCCACCCACCAGCTGCAAGAACTGCTATCCATCTTTTATCCTCGGGCAGAAATCCCTAGTCCCCTGCCCTGCAAAGTCTCCATAAAATGACACTGAGATACCGAAGTATGAAATCTGACATAAATTACCAGCAGAACTGTATATACAAGTAACATGCTGAACACAGCATTAAATCTTCTTTTTCATCATGAAACACAGCTTAAAGTTCATCTGAAGTCTCACCAGGTACTTGTTCAAAACACTTTCCTCACATACAATGTTTTACTGACTGCGCAGTTGCACAGCTGCGCGCATGCTGCAAACCCAAGGGCAGGAACTCCTCGACAGCCCCACGATATCGCTGCTACAAACCCTCGGGTTTCCCTTGGACTGGACCTTGAACATCCATTTCCTCCGAAGTAAATTATGAGGGGACCAGACAGCAAATGTTACAAGAGCTAACAAAAATGAAAGCTGGTGAGACAGAATAAGTTTTTTACACAGTCAATGAAAACAAAAAGGAAGACAGATCTTTACATAAGACACCTTTTCTTCTTCTCTTTAAGAAAATAATTAAGAGGCCCCATGGGGGGATACAGACATGAGGAGATTTATTGACTGACTTTATCCTGATTTCTATTTACAGGCAACGGAAGTTTTTCCCATGTCCCACAGGGGTCCTTAGAGCTCCTGATCTTGGGGTTCAGCTCACACAAAAGGCTAATGCATAAGTTTGGATGAAGCCTGTGGTTGCTGACTTGGCTGTTCCTGAATAATGCAACTTTCCCAAATGCAAAGAAGCATTTGGACAATGACCTCAACCACACACTTTAACTTCTGGCCAGCCCTGCAGAAGTCAGGCAGCTGGACCAGGTGACCCTTGTAGGTCCCTTCCTACTGAAATAGTCCATTCTATTCTGATCTGACAGGGATGTGCCTGTCTGTGGCACGCACTTAAATCACTGATTCCCTGGATGTGACAACGGATTCGCTGAACCCCTCACAGCAGAACTTGTGACTAACTGGTGCAGAAGCTCTCCAGATGGGAATTTGTGACTATCCTGAAGGTTTTCCCCAGAGTGCTTCTGCTCTCTCTAGATAATTTTTTGTGTTTGAATGCATTGATCAACATCATGGGTGAAGAATCCAGTTATTCCAGGGACTGCCCTAAACAGTCCTGTAACAGAGCTGTCTAAAGATTGGATGTAAAAGGCACTTCCATAGAAATGGCATCTGCAAGAATAGTCCTGTAAGAGTTTTCTGGATATGATTAAATGACAAAACTCCTCCCTAAAGACGAAAGATCTACCAACAATAAATACTGCACCTGTTTAAGTGCTCGAGTATTCCTGATACTTTTAGTACCATCACAGACCCATTTTAGAGCCATGTTAAAAGTATTATTTGTGATTCTTAACTCCAGCTCCTGTACAGCAAGACTTCAGTAACAAAAGGGACTTGATTACCTAAAAATGTGTGTCAAAAAGTGTCTTTTTCTGAAGTAGTCATCCTTGATTATAATTCAGATTAAATACCATACATTTACATAGTTTGGATCCATCTTACGAATTCTGCAAGATCTTATTTAAAACTGTTGTCAAGAGAAGATAAAAAAAGCCCATAATAAAACAAATGTTCAGAATCAATACAGAAATACCTGTCCAAGACCTGCTTCATGTGCAGGGGACTCATTTAAGGGAAAAGCCACCCCACATGGAGCTTTAGTGCAACTACCTCAGCATTCACTTCTCCCAATAACTCCACACTCCGTGTTGTTTTAACTGATTGACGTAAGTGTCCAGAAAAATAACTTGCATTATAGCTCTCTGCTAGCTTCCCTTCCAAGCTTACCTGTCACCAGCTCTTTGACCTCGGCATCGACAGACTTCCTCAGCAGCCGCAGAAGGGCCGGTATCCCTCCCACATTCTTCATGGCTATTTTGTTCTCATCAGTGGACTTCCCATAAACGAGGTTCCTCAGCGCACCACAGGCATTCTTCTGAACCTCCAGGACTCTGTGATCCAGGAGATCCACCAGGTGCTTGATACCTCCTAGCCTACACACCTGGAAAGAGGAATGTCAGGACCATCAGCACCCTACTGATCTTGCCCACCTCACTCTAAAGATGTAAAAGGCTCTTGTTTTTATGAGAACAGTACTTTCCATCCTACTTCCAGAAGAAACAGCTGCTGAACCTTATTGACTCGATTGCTACATGGGACTGAAATTCCTGTGAACCTCCCCCCCCACCCCACTGCAATAGCTGAGGGTCATTTTGAGACACTTGCTGTGTTCAGAAGAAATTGTTATTGCATCAGTTTTGTTTCTGGGTTTAAAAGTAATTTCCCATACCCCAGAATATCTTTTTAGGGAATATTGGAAATAAGAGCTGATTATTACTGTGATCGTCACCAGAACATCAAAACCACTACCACCTTTTCATCTCTCAGGAACACTAAATTATGTTGGGTTATCTTCTTACAAAAGTTCCACCAACATTTTACTAACATAAATAAATTTTTTACTGAAAATAACATGTAACACACACACAATGCAAATGAAATGGCAAATTCCCTCAAATCAACAGCTCACAGCTGCTTTGCAAAAAGAGAAGCTCTTCAAATGCAAAGTTTCAAGAAATTTCAACAATAATCTGAATGTCCACTCAGATGTGTCCTGCCCCCACATCACAGTGACATAAACAGTGTCCTCCACGTTTCTCTAGGGCTGGCCTCCTTTCCTTTGCCTGACAGCTCACTCATTCCCTACGATGCGTTAAAACACCTTGATTAAAACCAGTGAAAGCGCTCCAGAGCTCCTGGATGTTCTAGTCTCCAGTCATCAACAGGTTACACAAAGCCAGGCTCTGGCAAACCTACTTTACAGTTCTGCTGGATGACACAACTTCAAGGTAGAAGATTTCCATAAAATTTCCATGCAGCTCTTATGACAGGAAGAATCTGAGTGTGTGTGTAATTACACACTCCAGGTACATCAATATTAGCATCCATCTGGTATGCACAGGAACACAAGAGGGTCACAAATACTGTGTTATGATGAAAAAAATAGGAAGAGGCAAGAGGCCTAGTTTGCCTGCTACCGTTACCCTGGAAGAGAAGTGCAAGCAGCACCTACCTCTGTTTTCACTTTGTTATCCCCAAAGCAGAGGTGCTGCAGATAGGCAGCTGCGTTTGCCTGCACCGACGGGAACTGGTGCTGGAGCATGTGAATGACCTCAGGCAGCTCTGGATCTCGCCACGCAAACTCCCTTCATCAGACAACACATGGAGAGAAGGCATTACTCCCAAATGTATGGGAATTTACTATGTACAAGTACTGGAGCATCTTAAGGGCTTTCTGACAATTTCAGTTTTGTTCTGCAGTAAGAGGGCTAGAAGGAAAACCAGGTGTAATGGGATAACAGTGGGTCACATCACCTTTTCGTCTTCCAACTGGACAAGGATGCTATATCCAATGTGCTTCAGTTGGCTTATGGACCACACAACTACAAATAAACACTGAAGTTACACTGACTCAAACACTTCAACCTACAAAAAAATCTCCCAAAAGTTAAATATATATGCAAAAGATACCCCCTCCACAGTGCTGCTCAGGGGCATCATTTCCACACACTTTTCTCTCAGTGCCTAATGTTCTCCCTAGGCAGAAGCCAATTATACCTCAACAAAACCTGCACACCCCAAAGTGTTATTGTCAGGATCAGACACAGGAAAGTTTGCTTGATTTGAGTTATTCAGGGATTGTAAATTTAAAATAATTAAATAAAATCTCCTTCATTAAACCACAACAATTTTGTGCAGACCAATCCTGGAAAAGTCATGAAACATGCCCAGTTTGCAGATTTAGAAACATAGTCATTAATATTTGCTGGGCTATCTGCCTTCTGTAAAGGAGGATTGGAGGGGGATAAAGTAGTATCTTAAGTTTTCCCAGACTCAAAAATCCAAGCAAACAAAAAACTGAAAAAACAAACCAAACCCAAAACCAACCCCAACAAACAAACACACCCCCCTCCCCCCCCACGCCCCTGTAAAACCTAACCAAAAACCAAAGTCAAAATAAACCAAAAAAAGAGCTAAGTATGTTCTAACATACTGTTCTAAGAACAGTAGCTGGGGAGCTGTTCCAAGACTAATGCTGGCCTGGCCAGTCAAGTCTCCCCAGGACTCACAGTCACATGAAGGGGAAGCTCAGTTCCGTGCCGGCTTTGAACTGCTCAACAACTCAGAGGTTTGTTTTTCCATACTAATGATAGGAAAACCCTAGGGAAAACTGCCTTTCTAGTAAAACTAGTCACTTTCACTCTCATTCCAGGGTGGTGCTTCCTAACAGCCCATTCCCAGGCTGTGTAACATGCTCCCCTGACTCCTGCCACAGCATGATATGCACATCAGAAACTGGAACAGATTAAATGTAAGGTAAAAACTATTCCACTGTGAGATTACAAGCTGAGAAGGTGCATCAGCAGTGACGACTGTGTCAGAGTTTCTTTAAAGTTCCTTGCTATGAATGTGAAGCATCCCTGCTGTAAGTAACTCCTCCTGCCACCATACCAGAGCAGGCGCCCTCCAAGCTTTACTACCTAGAGCTAAGCTTATCCTATTAACAGCATTTGGAAGAAAGTACCATTCAGTTTAATGAAATTAATTCAGTCTCTCCATATCTATTTTAAAAAGTTTAAATATATAAATTTCCTCTAATAAATAGAACAACAAAACCCATTAAAGCAGCATTTTCATTGCTGAGATGATAGGACAGGCCCAGACTAGAGTAACTGCCTGGTGCTACAAGCCTGCTGTAGACAGGACCAGGGGAATGCACCATGAGGCTCCTGATGCCTTAGGATTTTAGCTTTTATATTTTTCATATCCTGCAATGCTTTAGTGTGTAACTCTAAGACTCCATATAGCCTGTTAGCTACTGCTCTCCCATTCTGGTCAGACAAAACAAATCCTCTCTAGGCCTGAACTTCAAGGACACCTTACTGTCTCAGGCCCTGAAATACGTAAACAAAGTGGATTAAGGGGGAGCAAACTGAGGGTAAATGATTTCATTACCTGAAATTGTAATTGGAGGATTAACCACCAATATGCAAATTGACCAAACTTATAAAAGTATGGAAACCCATGATCCAGTGGCCCATTTTGGGTGTAGCCCTAGGGCTGTGACTGCCCAAAGTGTACCTTGAAGGCCCTTCAATAAATATACCCGCCTTTATTCTCTTAGTTTTGTCTAGCCTCTGTTTTTAGGTAGCCCCGTCAAGGCATCACTCCAGTCTCACCATCTCTGCTCAAGGTCTCCTTGGTGCCCAACATGTCCCTAGGACAGCTTTTGAGGCATGGCTGAGCCGAGCTCCTCCAGGATGAGTTGGTTCCTCAGTGAACCAGCAATCTGAAGAGGGACTGGAATTCCTACCAATTCCAAATCCACACTGGACATACTCATAAATCCCTCCAAGCTGTGCACAGCCTGGGCTTTGATACTCCCAGGTTAAATACAAGGTTTTAGTGCACAGTGTCTATGTGACAATGACGGTACTACGTTTGTCAAAGGCCCACTGTGTACAGACATTTACAAAATCAAACCAGTAATTACTGCAAAAATATGTGTTCACTTTCAAAATTGCAAATTTATAAATAGTTTTAACACTTTGTTTTGAAATTTAAGCAGGCTGTTCATAAAAAATTCATTCAAATAAATTAGGTGTGTACTTTTGAATTTTCAAGCCCCAATTCCCATTCCTATAAAGAGAAATCTCACTACAATGTTACAGGTTACTAAAATATATTTGCAATAATCCAGTCAAATCTCATCAAAGTTGTGTTTCCTGTAATAACTTCTCCAGAGAAACAAACATGAAAGAAAAATGTAATAATAAGATGCATAACAGCTACTTTTTCTTACTGCAAGAAGCAGCCTGTGTTTAATCTTTTGGCAATAAAGGTAGAGATCTTAATATTTAAACGAGTCATGACTGATTAAGCCACGGAAGATGGGACCACTTGCCACAGGTGTGCAAGGAACGCAGTGAGCCCTGGCGGCAGCCACGGGCGAGCCCCGGAGCGGGGACTTGCCTGGGGTCCTTGTGGATGCTGTCGATGGAAGGCGAGCGCGTGGTGCCGCCGTCGGGCGCGGGCTGCAGGCGGCCGTAGCTGGGCTCGGGCAGCCGGAACGGCACCGCCCGCAGCGGCTCCGCCAGCGCGGCCGCCGGGGGCAGCCCGTAGTTGTTTCTTTGGTATGTGAGGGTGCTACGCTGGCTGGAGGATCGCTGCAGGTTACCCATGCCTAGGATAAAACAGTGTCAAAACCAACCAGGTAACAAGTGCCTGCTGAAGAGAAGGGGTGACACCTACTTAACAGTGCAAGCAAAAAAAACATCAGTCTTGAAAATGCGTACTGTGCTCAGTGTTGGAAGCTGATGCCAGATTTCAGGGAGCAATTCCTCAGTGTCCCATGGAAGATGGAGAGGTTAGTTACAGAATGAAAGGTTTTGTGGGATCAGACTTGTGCCTCAGCTTCCCTCAACAAGTATTTAAAGTAGGAAAAGCATCCCATGCCAACAAGCAGAAATCTGGGTGCAAAGTGTTTTCTAAGTTCATAATATCAATTCACCTATTGTACCAAAAAGGAAAAGAAAGTAAACAAAAAT
This sequence comes from Corvus kubaryi, assembly GCF_017639235.1. NCBI lineage: Eukaryota > Metazoa > Chordata > Aves > Passeriformes > Corvidae > Corvus > Corvus kubaryi. Next base: position 310,861 of record NW_024581135.1, read on the forward strand.
TCATATTGTTTATATGATATTTTGCTTTTCCTAACTACATGTACATTTTCCCTAACAAAAGGTAATATGTGGATCACTGCAAAAATGAAGCTGAGTGGTTCAGGAACAAGAACATGCATCTTCCTGTCTGAACAGAGCTCTTGTGGTGGCTCTTGTTCTTCCAAGGTAAGTGGTATTAAGTAGACAAGTAAACAAAGAATTCCAGTTTCCAGTTATATTTCTTCATTGGCACATTCTGACAAACTCCATTTATTCTAGGTTGTAGAAGGCAGGAGAATTGCAAAAACTGGTGCCTCCTTCAGCACTCTGTTCTCTTGGTATTGCAGTTACATTAGCAAACATTAAAAAGACATTTTCAAGTGTGTGAAAACATGACATAGGAATCGGACAGTTCTCTATAAATACTTCTAGAGAGGTTACTTAACTAAATCACTCTTAATATCTTAAGAGTTTTTGGAAACAACTATACAAATTATTAATCAACCTTAACAAACTGCATTGCAACATGCATTACATTTCTCTCTACAGAAAGTAAATCCTAATACTAAACTAATGCCTATGCTCTTCACAATACATGAGTAGCACTTCTGTGAGATACTAGGGGAATATTTTGGTTCCAATAGATAATCCTCAGCTGTAGTCTTTACCATTATGCTTTGCTGAGAAGTTGGGTAAAACAGTATTTCTACTGTGAAAGATGCAGTAGGTAATTTTAGTGGAAAGCTCTTGTTTTACTATATTGATGAATAAAAAAAACCATGAACCAACTCAATTCATAAGAGAGTGATGCACAAAGAATGCAAGAGAGAAAGCAATAAATTCTGTGTGTCATTAAATACACGTATCTGGGATGTACCTGCGTGTGTGCTATCAAACAGAAAACACTCTGACCCCAGGCTGACAGTGATATATAGCCCCAAGCATTCCCTGCAAACATCAAAAGAACCTTTTAATTCCTACAGGTTATTTTAAGTCCTTCAAACCTAGCTTCTGTCTCCATTAATTTATACCCTCTAGTTCTTCCTTCTGTACTGGCATTCCATGTCTCCCCCGTCACGCCCCGTGCCCCAGAACAGCCGGCTCGGACAGAGCCCGGGGCTGTCACCCACCGGAGCCGGTGCGGAACAGGGCGGCCTGGGAGCCGTGGTGCAGCTCGACGGCGCCGTGGTTGGGGCTGCGGTACACGGGGCTGTAGAACGTCCTGCCCTCGTAGATGGGGGTGATGTGCATGTCTGGGGACACCGCCGAGCGCAGCTCCTGCCCCAGCTGGCTGTGCTGGCTCGCGTACGAACTCCTCAGGCCTGCAACCAAGCACAGGGAAATGTCTACGTGGCCCATCTTCAGCAAAGCAACAGAGCTGTCAGGATTGAATCTTTCTTCCCTTAGACAAGAAAAGGTGTTGGTTAAATCTACAGTTACAAAGACTTACTCATTACATTTTTTCCATTATTAAATGGCCCATACTGAAAGGCTCACTGACAAAGCAGCATTTCCTTGACCAAAAGTTTTGTCCGTACACTGACAACTTGAAGTTTTCTGACTTATTTTTTTTTGTCGTTTGCAGTCTAAACCACAGAGAATAAAAGCTGAATCAGCATGTGCAGTGCACAGATTCAGCAATGACAGGGTAAGTATGGACCTGACAGAAATCCCATAGTGACAGAGGGCACAGACTAAAGCTGGTTGTAATACTGAAACTGAAACAGTCCATAGTAGTAAGAGCAAACATCTGCTTGATAGTGGCAGCAGAAAAGTAAGCACATGGAGAAAAATCTTTATAAAGGTTTAAATAGCCCATGGTCTGCATATAAATAGCAATGCTGCAGTTGGATGAGATTTTTTCACCTTGCTATATATTAATATTTCATATAAAATGTATACAACTTTGTCGACTTTGGCATTACCACCGCAGGCACTAAAGCTTTGGCAGTTTTCAAAGCAACAGAACATGTGAAGTTAGCTATACAAGGATGATGAAATGATGGAGATTACAGAACAAGTTCAAAAGTACAATGGAGTAGTGATGTTTAACCAAATGTATCCTACATCTGAGTACTTCCCCCCTCAAAATCCCAGACCTGCTCTGCCACAGTGTCTGCAAGGGAACCTTTGGGCCATCGCTAAGAAAACACATCTACAGGTGGTGAGAACAGAAGGACTTGAGCAGGCAAAGAGGGCAGCAGGGCCCACAGCTCCAGGTGACAATGCCATCTCCTGGGAAGACAGTCATCTCCAACATTACTGTTCTCCCAGAACATGCAGCCCATGGACATGGAGACTGTAAGCACAGAAGAGTAGCTGATCATATATCTACTCTCTCCTCTTGCTTACACAGCAGGGACTAGCTCTGGATTATACTGAAGGCTGCCACAGTACCCTAAACCTTTCCCACATCCAAACTTTCCTCTTAGAAAACTGATCATACACAAATTTGAGTTTCAGATTTCAGCTGCTTCCTCTAAAGACACATGAAAATTAATTTATATTAGAATATGTAAGAGCTTTTTTAACAATACTGAGGAATTCTTACTTAATTTGTAACATCAAGCACAGGGAAGTTATAGCACTTCAAGTTTCCTGGAAAGGTTACAGTTCAGACAGCTATAAAATAAGATGCTCTCTCAGCTTGGACTACCATGTCGTTAATGTCTTCTTTCACTCTAAAAGCATTAACTTTAAAGTGTCTGTTTCTGAATCACTGATTCACTATCTCAATAACTATTTTTTCTCAAGATACATCAGTTCACCTGTTTAGATAAGATGATATCTCCAAGCAGTGCTAAAGTACCTGACTAATATTTTAAGAGGGCAAGACTGCTGTTTTACCACAAATGGCCTGTACACATTTACACTTCTGAACAGCCTTTCCCATCAAACTCATTCCCAATCCCTTATCAAACTGGCACATTATTAAGTCTTGCAAAGAGAGGTGAGGGAGAAGACACATTATACCTTTTGCTGAGGGATGAGAGCATTTTGGAGTTTCCTGCACTATAACAGTTCAAAAGAAAAAACAGAAGTTGCCATCTGTTCTGAAGGGCACATGGTCTAATTGGAAAATCACCTTGTCTGTGCTCATTCAGATGAAGGTCAGAACAAAATCAGTAACACACAAAACTTAAAATGTAAAGTAACTGCATGTTAACAAGAACTGCCTCTCAGATTAATAGATTCTACCTTTTAGAACTCTATTTTAAGCTAGTATTAAAATGGTTACCCTATATTTAATTTGAAGGATGAGATAGTCTAGAAATACTAGTGGAAAAAAACCCCCTATTATTCAGCAGTAGTAAGTTTATATTTTAAGAAAGAACTAGACATAAAATTAGTTCCAGGCTAGTATGTTTTACTTTATGTTTAGCCTGCACACATATTTAAATGTACTTTTACCTTTGAAAATGTTGACATGACTCTGTAAGACTTAGAATTTCAGTTAGCAACTTAAATCATAGGATTTAATTCAATGCATAGCCACCAATTAGTAATCATAGAGAAAGCCAGTATTCACCAGGAACTTGTGATTGATACAGAGTGTTTGACATCAGTATTTACAACTGACCTGACACATCCACCCCAATTATGTCTCAGCACTACAGCGTTTCATCCACAACACCACGACTGCATTCTGGGTTTTCTACAGCTGTGGTTTGTGCTGCATTTTATCCATGTCTGTGCCCATTACTCACCTGTGAGGCTATCTGGCCGTGGGGGGACCATCCTCTCATAGATATCATACTGCTGTCCATACTGTTCCATGTCATGAATTGTCCTCTGCAGCGTCGTTCCCAAGTGCTGTGGAACTGCCGTCATGCCAGAACGCTTCGGGGAAGAGGATCCCAGCTGAGTTTGGGATGGAGATCCCACTCTGGTTTGCACATCAGTAAGGGCAAGAGGAGAGCCAACTCTGCCTGCTGTCTGGTACTGGGCAGTGCCGCTGCTGGGGTTTGCCTGCCGGGAGGTGAGCGAGCCGACGCGCCGCACGGCCGAGGGGGAGGCAGGTCGGTGCCCAGCGTACGGGGACCCCGCGCGCTGCACGGGCAGGGTGGTGGATGAGTATGCGTGGGAAGCCAGGGATCTCTGCTCAGCAACGCTGGGAGAACCATACCCGCTGCCCAGAGATGTCCGCAGCGACCCCCGCGACGGGGAGACGCCGGTGCTGACCACGTAGGAGGGAGACTGTGCTCTGGATGGCACCGAACTGACCCGTCTCATGACTCGGTTGGTAGCAGTATTTGCTGAAGGCTGTTGAAAATCAAAAACATTTATGAGTTTTATCATTAAGGTCACACAGTGGATATTGTTCTCCTGCAAGACAGGAGTCAGCAGGAAATGCACACAACAGTATATACAGGCAGCTGGAGTGTAGCTTTTACCCTAAACCTAATTCCTTCAAGTTTCTCTGTAACTTTTTTCTAATCAGTGCTTCTCAGTATATAAAATGACAATTTAACATTAAAAAACGACCTGTTTCTCATTCTCATTTGGCTTGCTATGTTAATCTGCACCTATGCTTTCCTTCCTTACTACTCAACCACTCTGGAAATTCAGGAACAGTAACACAAAGAGTTCTGGTATAATCTAGAAATGTTCTGACAATTACAGTCTTACTATCATTCCATTTACCAAAAAAGGAGGGAAAAGCTAGAAACCATAGAATGTACGGGAACAATACCAGCATCTTCCTTTAACAACTATGCTTACATACAGGCTAACTTCTCGGAAGTTTTCCCCCATTTCCCAATGAATTTTGACTGATACTTTCTTGATATGACAATAGCAGTGTACTGTGAAGTCAGGAGTGCTACTTCACTTCAACTCCTGTGAATGACCCAAATCACACGTGCGCTGATGCCAGCAAACGAGTCTCTGCTGCAAGCCATTCCGGCTTTTTAACCAGTGAAAGGGTTAAACAAAACCTGTAACTTTGTAACATTAACTCCAGCCCATACAAAGGGGAGCCCAGCTATACAGCTGCTGTCTCTAAACCCCGTTGGAGCCCGTGCACAGCCAGAGGTGCAGGGCACTGAGCAGAGTACCTGGACTGACGTCTGCCCTTCAGCGCGTGAGCTCCTCACCACATGGTTGTTGGCAGGTCCACCAAGGGAATGCTGCTGTCTGATCTCTGACTTGTTCAAGTTTTGGCTGTTATGGAAACTGCTTATTTCCTGGTAACCACTGTCAGAATAAGAATTCATTTGTGTTGAACTTCTTGAGTTACCTACAGACCCTGTAGATATGAAGCCAGCATAAGAATAAAATCATCAAACAAATTCACAAATTATTATATAACTTTGTTATTTGATGCATTCATAACTGCATTATGTTTTCATACTGTCAATACAGAAATATAGTCTAATATTTAAAATGCACACAACAGACCCTCACTTTCATGGAGAGATGTCTGCTCTGGTGAGTAGAGAGTCCCTTGCTCTGCTTCTGTCCTAGTATCATAGGCATTGGTGTGAACACCCTCTGACACCTGGGGTTTGCTTACACTGCTGGGCGGAGGATCTGAAAGAACAAATTATTTAGATAAATCCAGTGTTTTGTATGCAAGTTTCCTGCAAACTCAATAATCATTATTTTCTCATACATACTAATGAAGGACTTACACCAAACAGAATCAGCTTACTGGCAGACAGGTATCATCTCCCAAACACAATGAAGAGAATGTTAATACAAATCTCTGAGAACTTTTGTCTCCTGAAAGTTTTGATGTAATTCTACAATTCTAATTTTTCAAATATATGTTCCAACCTATTTTAATGAAAAATTAATTGATTACCTAGTATACTCTGAAGAATAGAAACACTGTGCAACTGTGCAGCAGTGCCCAGTGGACAGCTATCCTTGTCTTAAGGGCCTGTAATCAACACCTCCAGATAGAAAAGGCTGTGCTGAATTTCATCCCTATTTGTGTACTATGAACACCAGATGCAGCAAATTTCTATACTTTTTTTTTTTACTTAGTAAACTGCTATCTAAATATGTGCCTCTTAAGCTAACTTTGGTTCCAAGAATGTCAGCTGAATTGTACAGACAAATGACAGTGTTGTAAAGAAAGGCAAAGGAGGCACAGCAATGCTCTTATGAAGAAAGGAAAAACCTAAACAATCTGGGAAAAAAAGGACGAAGATGAAGATACTGAATCAACATTATTTTAACAGAAATATTAAGCATTCAATTATCATGTATGCAGGCAGCAGAGATGCAGTACAGTACCACAGAACAGTTTAGGTCAGAAAAGCCCTCTGAGACCATCGAGTCCAACTGTTCCCCCAGTACAAGGCCACCACTTGTCCCCAAAGTTCCACACCCACATGGCTTTAAAATCCCTCCAGGGATGGGCACTCCATCCCAGTCCTGGGCAGCCCTTTCCATGAAGAATTTTCCCTAATATCCAAGCTAAACCTCCCTGAGGAAGCAGAATAGGCAGTGGAGGTTATGTTTAAAGATACCACCTGAAACGTAAATTCTTGCTGCAGTAATCCATGAATGAGCCTGGAGTGAACCCAAAGGGAACATGCCAAGGACCACCAGCCCAGTCCCAAGGACTGCTCAGTGCCAGGAGCTGTGGGCTCTGGGCAGTGATGCCTGCTGCACAGAAATACTCTGGCTTTTACTAGTGGCTGGACACAAAATGCTGGTGTCTCACTATCTGCATAATGAGCCATAATGGAACATTCATACTAAAAATGTTACTCAGCAATTGCTATTTTGAAGGACGCTCGAACACTAGTCAAATTAAAAAAAAAAAAAAAAAAAAAAAAAAAAAATCAATAAATCTTAGCAATCCCAGGAAGTCAGCAGTTAATCAGTAGTACGCCCATAGGTCAAAACTAGCTTGTAAAATTTGACGCTAGTTAATTTACTAGAATAGGAGTATCATGACCAAATTTAATTAAGATTTAATAAGAAGTATTACTACACTTCCATTAGTTTAATTGTCAGTATGCCTAGAAATGATCCAGAGAATCAACACTGCAAGAACTCACTTCACAGCCTGTTACACCAGCTCAACACCAGATGGTAACAGCCACCAGTGGATGTTCCACGTTCTTCGGAATAAAGCACTTGGAGGACTTGGACTTTTACATTAGGATTACATCCAACTTCAATACCTTAATCTTCAGTCATTTTGTTTATCTAATACAAGGCCCTATTATCTCAGTTACTGGATATTACATGATATTAAATCAATGTCAAACTGACAATCAGTTTGGGAAGAGACACACAGGAAGAATAAGGTCCAATTGTGCTGTTCAGTGCAGACGTTCCCAGGACAGAGCTTTGAGTCCAACCCCGCTCCCATCACACACTGCCTACCACGCCAAAGCCATCATAGGGCTAAAAAATAAAGACTGTTTAGGCTGTTTAACAAAGGCAAGAATGCAGAATAAAATGAATTGTTGTCTTTCTATCTGACTCCACTACCATGAAACAGGAGGAATGCCCTGAATAAAACAATAGCCTTCTTATAAATGGCTGATCTAATATTCTATTTATAAGCATCTGCAAAACAACATCACTTTACACTTCTGTGAAAAATTCTGTATAGTTCTACTGATGCAGAATGCAATTATAGCTACAGTCACATCTTATCGTCCACTGATGCTTTTGACGTAAACCACTACCTACAGTCATAAAAAAGGTGATTTAAGGCAGTGTTTTTATCCATCTTTAACTCCAGCATTTTCAGATTACAATTCATAAAGCAGCATCTAGTAACACTTGTACAAAACAAAGATCCATGGTGAACTGGGGAATAAAACCCACAATCATGCCACAATCACAACATAACTGTAAACAGGAAAGGAGATGTAGATTGGGAAATTATAAGCAAGAAATAGGTTTTTTTTCCAACATGCCCACTTCTGAGCAATTACTGCAGGAAAGACTACTTTGAATACAGAGATGTGAGAAATACACATCTAGGTTTGCATTAACACATACAGCATTGAAACAGAAGTAGAATTTTTGCCATATGTCAAGTGACTTCTTAGCAGAGATGTGCACAGGAGAGTTCTAAATAAAAACACACAAATGTGAGGAGAGAATTAAAGGATAAAACAAAAACATGAGCTGGATGAAAGAAAGAAGGAAAGAAAGAGAAAGAAAGAAACGAAAAGGAAGAAACTAATGGAAGGTTAAGGAGAAAAGCGAGTAAGTTACAGGAAAATCAGAAAAGGAAATAAAGCAATGGAATGCAATTGGCCGAAATAAATAAGTAAAACAACAGCTGAGAGCTCTCAGAAGGAATCTGTACCAGTTGTGAAATGTCATTGGGACATTATAGAACAAGGGGAAGCAATGTGATTTAAAAACTGCCAACAAACAAAACCCACAAAACCAACATTCACATTGAAAAAATATGTAAGACTGGTTTCTCAATTACTTGAAAAAACAAATTTGACTTCTGTTTAAAACCACTGTTGAAAGAATACCTGGAAAGCATGACCATGACTAGCAAAAGTTAAATGGCAGGACAAGTAGGCTGTTGAGAACATTAGCTTTAAAAGAGAGGAAAAAAGCTAACGTGTGCCTCACCTCAGCTGCAGCAACAGAAACCATGAAAATACAATTATGCACAAGTTTAAGAGCTTAATCTCCAAATAAAACAAAAACTGGGAATGGGATATAAAATAATCCCAATTATAGTAATTATGAATATGCTTGATTGAACAAGGAGCAGCAGGCAGGGTCCCTGTGCAGCAGCCAGCACAGCTCCGAGGACAGACAGCACCCTGTATGTACGAGTGGGACAGGAACGCTCTGCAGAACGGGGTTCATGCAGCTCTCACCCTACAATGCCAACTGCATTGGGATTGCAGTGGGCCACTTTTGGCCAGCATGACAAGAGCACCCAGTCATCCAGCACAACAAGTGACTTGCAGGAGCCATTGTCTGTGCCTGTCCCACGGTGGCTCCTGCACGTGCCCCCATCACTCCAGAGCCCACGGAGTCCAGAGCGCGACTCCGCAATGTTAAACACCGTAACTGATGCGCTCAACCTCTCAGAGCTCCATGCTCTGACCTGTCAGGGGCAGGACAGATTATTCCAACAGACCAGGGAATGAATGCCACCTTGAAGAAATAGTCCTACCCTTTCCCCCAATATAGTCAGGAGCAGACGTAGCAGTACAAGAAAAATGTTTCTTTTGGAAAGAAAGTTCACACTATCCTGAGATACAAAAGCAGAAAAAGCACTCTCAGAAAAACCTTCACTTATTGGAGATCTTCTCAGTTAAGTAAGAACATCAGTAAAAAGAAAAAAAGTCCAGTTTTCAGGCTTAAAACATGCAGTATTTTTTCATGATCCTTACCTGCCAGGGGGAAGACTCACAAGTAAATTTTAATTAATTGCAAAGAAGACCCAATACATGACAAGCCTTGTGTTACAGTCACAGCTCACACAGAAATGCAAAGGCACATAAAGATGCAAGAAAAGTACTTGCAAGTACTTGTAAGCTCAAGCACCTTTTACAGTAACACAGGAACACACGTGTCCCATGTGTGACAAAGAAGACATTAATGTCATACTTTAACAAAGATACTTGGAAAAGATATGTAGCATTACTGCTAATGTTTCATTTCTGACAAAACAAGCAATGAATGCCAAGAATATAAATCTACTTGGGCTTAAAGCAAATTGTACATAAAAGATAATACCTGAGGATCTCCAAGGAAATGACTTCTCAGTAGAGCTGCAGAAAGAAAAAAAAATTATCACACAAATGAACCATGTGGTTAGTTTGGGCTTTTTATTGTATTTTTAATTAATCATAGAAAACTGTACAAACCCCCCCCCCCAGCAGAAAAAATGTCAATAGTCCATGTCAATACCACTCTGCAGTGCTTTACACCGGACAACCAAACCATTGGTTATCAAGTTCAATTTTCTATTAGTCAGTGGGAATTATTTACTGTAACTTACTGTACATCACAGCACCAAGCAGCATAACCTGTCTGCAACAGGACAGGTGAGAGCATGACTTATGACACACAATTCCTGTTTAAGGTGCCATGATGTCGGTAACAGCCCACACCAGTGTGTGCCACCAGCAGCACAGCACAACCAGCATACACAGCCCACAGACATCTGTGTACCATCAGCACCAAACATTCTGTTCAGACAGGAGCAGTCACTGCTCGGGGCAGGGTCCAGCAAAGGAGGTTTGGGGATCACCACTCTAGAGCATCTGGCTTCTACATGTAAAGCAGTTCAAAAATCATAGGTCTGTTTCTGTTCATTTTTTTCACTGTTTCTTCAGTTTCCAGTTTTCCAGAGAGAATTCCGGTCCTTCATACAGAACAAGTCAAACCACCTGACACACAGCTACAATTCTGAGAGTGAGGAGCAGACAGATGTCACACTGTCCAGGTTAGAGAGATGCCTTCAGAGCCAACTACTGCACAGACCAAGCAGGTGTCTGGTATCAGTGCAAAATCCAACCTGCTCCTGCATTTTTCCAATAATGACTTTTTATCAAACTATCTTTACCCTTTTGTCCTTCCACCGAGCATGTGCTTTCCCATGCTGACAGTAGTATTGATGCACGACCACCTCTGCAGACAAATGCAGAATTCATCCATGTGTTATATTCTAAATATTTTTATGGGAAAATGTATTTCCTTACTCTAAATATAAAATATCAAACTTGGAATAATATGTTGTTTTTTGCAGTGATTATAAGCTATTTTCTAAACTAAAAGCTCTTTAAAGGAAAAACAGGCAAGTCCATCAGATTTTATTGTGCCTAAATATCAGCATGAGACTATGATTTTGGGTAAGATGTAGCAATTTCTAAATGATTTTTTTATTTTACTTCTTTCTACCACAGCTACTAATTACAGAAAACTAGCTCAGCAACTGAACAGCACAAGATACTTGGTTCCTAAAATGAAGTCAACCATTTAGGAACCTTTTTGGAAACAAAATATTTGTATAAGAGTGCTAAAGACACATACTAGCACAAACTGAACTAGAATTACAATGAGACTTCAGGAAAAAGGAGAATTCTAATGTAGGCTTCAAGTGTCTTAAAGTCAACCTCTGGCCACAGAATTCTCACGCTACCTAAATACCAAGTTTTCCACTCTTGCCCTTTACTCTGTTCCTCAGACTTTCTGGAAACTCAATTCCCTACACCGAGGCAACATGGCTCAGCGTTTCTGGCAATGGTAACACACACACTGAATACACACAAATACTTTATTGTCACACACACAAGACTGTTACCTGGAGCACGTCCCTGCCCAACATACCTGACTACTTGAACTTCCTTTACAGGTACGGAATGTAGGAATGAAAAAGGCTGCTCTGACCGTGGGTCACATGAAGAAAGCTACTTCGTCAATACTTCAACTGGTCAAGCATTTACCTTGACTCTTATTAAATGATTTTGGAACAGGTCCAGCATACATCACCTACTGATATCATCACCTGATTTTGTCACCTAGCAGGTGCAATGTTTTGAAGACAGCAAATCTTTCAGCTTTGAGCAGTAAGTCCAGCGCATTTCATTCCACTGTTTAAAAGCCACTGTGGGGACATACTGCAATGCCCATGCTGAGCTGCTGCTGGAATTAACTGCAATGCTGTCTCTTCCAGACAGTAGCAAGTAAGATATCCAAAGAGTGCCCACGTGGTGAGCTGCCCTTCGGAAAATGCTACATTTTAGCCCACTACTATCCTTGAAAAAGAATTAGGTTAGTAGAGTAGACACGCAGAGATACTCCTCTATCAGAAATATCGTAACAGCTTGGTATGATGTACAGTTTCAATTAGAGAAGATAGAGACAAATATGACAGTAACACAAATATTTGGTAACTGGAGATGGAGCATGCATACAAACTGTGCTGAAATCCATCTATGCCTTTTTTTTTTTTTTTTTTTTTTTTGACCCTTTTGATTTTTTTCCTCACTTGCATTTTTAAGGATCTGGATTGGGTTTTTTTGGTTTGAGGTTTTGATTAATTTGATTTTTTTGTTGTTTGGTAGTTTTTTTAGTTTTGCCCCTTTCTTAATTTCACACCTTTTCTTTGCCATTTCACTCCTTTAGTTCAAAGTTATCTTAGACACAAAATTGAAGCAGCTGCCAATCTGGAAAAAATAAAAATCTGATAAATGGAAAAGGTTTAGCATTAAGTCATTTAGAGACAGAACACACTAAGGACCACCAGCACTACTTTATATTTTCATGTGGCAGCTCTCAAACAAACACTTTCCAGCTTTGGATTTCCAGGTTAGAGCAGGGGCCAGCATCCCTCTCACTAACGTGGCTCTGCCACTCTGCTAAGGTAGAAGAGGCTGGTGGAGGCCCCAGCCAGGTCCCATCCAGCACCTGTGCACAGGACAGCAAGGCTTCAGGAATAACACTGGCATTTAGGGAAATTGCAGACTTCTGATTTTGTTAAGCAGTTTGCTATTTTTTTAAAAATGACGTAAACACAATTATAGTTCCTTGACTGGACAGGTCAACCCCCAGTGCATCTTTCACAGGTTTTGCATGACATGAAACAGTTTAAACCTACTATCTTTGCAAGTACTCCATAAGGTGAAAAGTATTTCTGGTTTAAACAGCACCACTTGAGAGAAAAGCAGTGATTTCCATCGCCTACCTTCCTGCTTGGCTATACTGCTGTTGTCATCAAAAAAAGACAACAGATGGAAAAAATTAAGTATTATTTATTAAATATTTGTAAAATGGTGAAAAGCTGTAAAAAGCTAAAAATATAATTCTGTTTAAAATGTATGTACTTCACACATATTCCTGTAGTATTTCAGTTCACTACTTGGCTATGCCTCCATCATTGGAATACATCTGTGCTGTGAGGCAGGAGCAGCAACGGGCTGTTCCCAGCAATCCGGGTGTGTTGCTCAGGCAGAGCTGCCAGCGAGACTCAAGCACCCCTACAGACTGAATGTGTTGTTTTACTTGTCCTTTAGCTTCCATTTTAAATATCTACATCAACAACACATTTACAACTATATGCAGGGTATAAAACTTTGTGTAACTTTAAATTCTTAGTACAGGGGGATTTCTCTAATAAAATGCCATATACTAAACTCCATAAACTTGTATTAAACCTTACAAGCAACTGGAAACCAGGAAAATCAGTATTTTGCTTTTCTTGTTGAGACAGATAAGTAGACATTTTCACAAGTATTTTAAGTAAATGCGGTAATTTTCAGTCTTCAACTTTTCTAACAGCTATCTTCTTGAATTCACCAATACAGCTGATTCTTCTACCCACTCTGCCAGACCCTGTGCCAGGAACCTAAGCAATCCTATGTTCCCCCCCAACAAATTAACCAGCACTGCCACCAAAAACAGGTAGTCCTGGGACTCACTGGTGCTTTCCAGGTGACCCTGGAAAGCACTAATTCTCTAGGTGTGAATTCAGAAAGTGTCTGGAATACTACACCTGGACATAGTCAGTCATACTGATGGATGCTACTTCATTTTGCAACCCAGTGCCAAGGAACAACTGAGACTCCCAAGCCAGCCTGACCAGCTGGGCATGGGAACACAGCACTGGGGGCAGCAGAACACCCTTGGCAACCCCAGCCTCATGCACAGCCAGAGCTGAGAGTGCACCGGCACTGAAAACACATGTAACAACAGACAGTGTTTCAGAAAAGCTGAATGAAATTGGATAGTTAATTTAGAAAAATTTAGGAAAAAAAAAACCTGGATTACTGCATTTAACTAGCACTGTTACTTTGATTCAAATACGTGCAAGTCTACTGTATGTCTCCTGGGATGAATCTAAAAAGGTAAAATTCAACATGTTTAAAGAGAAATTAAAGCTTTACATACACTCCATTGAAAATGTAATCATTAGAGAGGCCTCTTGAAACTGTCCCATAACTCTTTCCAGCAAATCTGCATTTTTTTAATCCGTCAGATATTAATAGAGGTGAGCAGCTATCAGTGAAAATATAGGTATAGAGGACATAAGCACCACTAAAAAGCCTTTAATTTATGGGACAAATGAAAGTAAAGTCATCAGGACCTGTACCTTGTGCTGGCGATACTTGGTGACTCTGCTCCAAGCCTACATCTCTCTAGCTGATTAGCCACAATTTGCCTTTCCACTTCCAGTTCTCTGGTAAGTCTTTGAAATTGAAGCTCCTGAAATTCCAAAATAAAAAGAAAAGCATTCTTGATGTTAAAAAATGGGTGTGGATTAACTCTGAAACAATCACTGATTCATCACAGTTGTGTTTTGACTCTTCCTTAGGGGAATAAACTAGAAAAGTGGAAATTTAATGGTTCTTTAAATCAGTGATTCATGCAAATATTGATTTATCACCTGTTACAGAAAGAAAACATGTTTAAGCACTCTTGGGTTTTATTCCTCCTGCAATTAAAATTTTTGTGTCTTCTTATGTTACCACAGTCCAACAAAATCAGTGCCTATAAAGTCAGTCTTCAATTTCATCTATAAACAAGGAAACCGGAAAATATCGTATCCTAACCTTTCCAATCACAAACCTTCAAATCCTAAGGTATCCTACATTCTGACTGTAGCTGGAAACCTTAAGATTTATAACTTCAAACTGGCTGAGTGTAGAGATGTACTATTTCACCTTTTCTGAGTTCAGCTTTTTTTTGTATTTCTTGGTCAAGGGTACCAAACTTCTTCAGCCTTTGTAACAGGCTTTTGGAACGAAATGCTGCAAGGAAGATGTGGGAAATACCAGTGCTGCACAGGATGGGTGTTACTGAAATCTGGACCATTTTCTATAGCACTCTGAAATCCAGACTATGTCACATCAAAGGATATTGAGGGTGTTTTTCTCCTCAGTTAGCTTTTATTGACCAGAGAAAAGGGTTCTGTTGCGCAATTGCATTATTTTTCAAACTGATACTGTAAACCCTCTGAAGCTTAGGTAAACCATACAAAAATAGATGGCCACCAATATTTAGCAATCGGATGAAGCACAAAGCAAGTCTTATATACAAGTCAAGTGTAACACAGCGCACTCCTTTGACTTGAAAGCTCAAATTACTGATGAGGTTTCTCCCATGTGAGTGAGGTTTCTCCCGTGTGTGACTCATGTAATGGTATTGCCCAGCAGCTGCATGTGAGCCAGGGATAACAGCTCCTGCAAACTGCTCCTTCACACCCTACATCACATGGAATGGGGCTGAACCACTTCCCTTTCATGAACCACTCTCCACTCCCTGCAGCTTGCGCCCCTTTTCAGTAAGATGAAGGGTGCTTCAGCAGTGTCCCACAGCTCCCAGCACTCCGCAGGGGCCTCTGCTCCCTGCTCCAACCCCAAGAGCTTCCACAGTGCACAGGAGACTTGGACTAACAATAGGGGCTCAGAGTAAGTGTAGGGAAAAGCTATTCTAAGAAGTTGAGATAAAGATTTTTCTACCAACAACACAATGAGATCCCCTCCAAGAACTCCCCAAAAGAAGGCTAGTTAGTACCTATGCCATCAGGCAGGCAGCTGAGGCCCAGGGCAAACAGCAGCCGCCCTACTGCCAAAATGACTAGATTAGATGACAAAACTGAAAAAGCTACTTCTGAAGGTCTGATCTGAGCCCACTACACTGAACTGGCTGTTACACACACACAGCTGACTGCCCTTCCCAGAGGATACAAGGGATTGCGGACATTTCCAAACATTTCTGAGAACTCACTAACCAAACTGAATAAACACCCTAACATCCCAAATTTTGCAGCAAAAGTGGGTTTGCATCCAGGACATGGAGCTCTCCCAGCACTGCCTCAGGACACGAGCATCCACAGAGCTTTTCTACTATTGCTCTACTCAAAGAACAGAGCAGAATATGCTGAAGTTATGGGAAGGAGCTGTGGCCCTCAGCCTCCTCTGGGACACCCCTTCCACAACAGCTGGCATTGCTGTCAAGCCTCAGTATTAGAAAAACTTGACACAGTGGATGCTCAGGTATGAAAAAGCATTTTGGACATGTTTTAAACTTGGATTTAATTAAAATCTGCTTTTAGATTGAATTCCACAGCTAAATTGTTTTAATCCTGAGACCTGAAATGAAGAGTCTCATGAACATGATAACCCATGGACCATCACGAACCTCATAGGCCTGTGTCTGGACTAGAAAGCCCGGATAACACCCAAAGGTTTGTACGACACAGAGACCCAGTGGTCACAGTATGACATCAAGGCTTGGCTCGATTCAGCTCCATGTTATACCACAACAGTACACGTGCACCCAGTCAGCTCATTAGGACAGTCTGTCTTTTGGAGAGAAAATACTAAAATGTCTATTAAGTGAACAAAGTTGAAGAAATTTATAAAGTAAAGAAAGTCAAAGCAGTTTATAAATGATAGCTTATTTTCCAGTTCTAAGTCAGAATATAGATAATATGTCCATCTAAAAGCTGATTTCTCCAGATGGTCATTCATATGTTAGCGGGGAATGCTGTGATTTAAAAAAAAAAAAAAAAAAAAATTCCGTTCAGATGCTGAAGTTCTGCAAATTTTGGAGCAAATGTCAGCCAGACAAACTTCTTCACGAGTAAATGATGCTGTATTATACAGCATGTAACAAATACAAACCTGCAAAATAAACAATACTGTGCTCCTTGTATGCAGAAATAATATAAAACATTTAGCATATATTTAAAGCTGTTTTGTGTTCCTTACTATTAAACCAATATTAAAAGAGCAATGTCGTAGATGCAAACTGCAAATCTGAATCTGTTATTTACTGATCTTTTAATTAGATGAATAAAATAAAACATGCTAGCCATTAATTGCTTCCATTCAACCAATCTCTATTAATTTCCCTTTCCATTACAGATAGAGACATAAATGAACACATTATTCTAGAAAACGTCTTGCTGCATAACATCTCAAGTAATAAATTGCCCATTTAAATAAAAATTTTTTGCCCACACTACAAAAATTCAAAGGCAGTTAAAACAGAAGAACTATACTTCTATTTTTCTTGAGAGTAGAAGAGGTGAATGACATAAATGGACAACAGAGCAATAAATTTTACTTCATTTATTTAAACTACATTTAAAAGCAAAACTCACTCATATTCTATCAGAAAAACTGAAATAAGGAGAAATAAAAGGAAAAGCCACCAAGCCTCATTTGGTCACTTCAGAGGCACCTGCACTGCTGAGTTGGGAACACCATCATCTGTCTGTTTACACTGTTCCTCACTTTATTTTGGTGTTGACTGGGAAGCCACAAACTGCACAGTGTACTGAACAGCAGAGGGGGAAGAGGCCCGCAACTCATCTGCCAGTTTTAAATCACTCTGATGCTTAGGAAGATCTAACGTGCTTTTGCAAGTGCAAGCATAGTAAGAAAAAAAAATCCAGCTCTATTTTCTAGTTGGAGTACATTCTGGCGTGAGCAGCCTGGGAGTCCAATGAAGCAGCAGTTTACAAACTTCGAAACAATGAGTGCTGACTTTTGTATACGCCTTCTTAAATTTGATATCTGCAGCAGGTGATATGTCTTAAATACCTGCCTAAATACACAAGATGGATAGTTTCAGAGCTACCATCTTTTTTACAGCTAGAATACCTCATGCTTTAAAACTTTCTTTTAGCTTAAATTGTATTATTATTATAGAAAACTAAGTCCTAACCAACCCTAAATTGATCACCTTTCTAGTTTATGCTTCCTTATAGTGAAATTTTATACCACTCTGAATGGACATACCCCCATAATGTGTATCTATCAGACAGCACACTAGTTTTGACAGGACTCTATTGGAATTTGCTTCCCTATCCAGCTTCTCTGGGAGCAGTGGGAGAGCTCACTCCTCAAACAGGATGCTCCCAACACAGAGGAGCTGCTGCCCTGGGCACAAATCACAACTCACTGAATCCTACAGCACTGACTACTGACAAAATGGCTGCAGAACTCAAACACAACTCTTCATAAGCTTATTAGCATTAGCAGCAGAATATCTATGTGGCAAGCATGTAGTAAAATCACAGACAAAATTACAGAACACGCTGCCATACTGCATCCCAAGGACCAAACAAATCTTCTCAGACAGATACACTACACTGGCTTGGCCAGAACTACTTTTATTCAAAATTATTTAACACACATTGAGGGGAAAAAAGCAACCTGTAATTCTATAAACCTCTTTAGCATCAACTATTTAATCACCTTATCAAACGGCAGGTTTTATGCTCATAACCTAAAATTCCACTGCAAAGCCACAGACCATAATTCTTATTACGAAACTACAATAAAAGACAGCTTTAACCACAATTCCAGCTCTGGATCAGGAAGCACACACACAGGGCAAGAAAGCAGCTCACTTTGGAAAGCAGTTGTACTGACTGCAGGCAGACAGGCAGATAGGCTGCCACGAGTGAAAACCAGAGCCCAGAACATTTTAGCTCTGTGTAATTTCCTTTTGAAAGCTGAAGTTTTTGGAGGAGGGCCAAACCCTCTGTTGATGTTGTAGTGCTCACACCAGGTGACCAACCGCTCTTCCTGGGTGAGCTCCACATGCCAAGCAGAAATCTCACTCGAGACGACACTTCACTGCACCAAGGTACAGACAAGGCCAGTCATACCAATCTCAACAGCTGAATACTCCTTCCATGTGAAAGCTGAGTATCTCTGAGAGGTTGGTGGCTCTGGGGCAAGGGACAACAACCACCAACACACTGTGCTGGGCTCTTGTCAGCAAATATTTGAAAACAAGTAATTAATGGGAATGCTGTTTGCACAACTGACCATGAAGACTGCCATTGTCCTGTTGCGGGCTTTGGATAATAAAAGGGTTTAAGGGCAATTCTGTGCCATCTGTATCCTATCATGATACCATGTTGCAGATTCAACTGCATTTCATTTAACGAGGAACTTTCATCCCTCAGTAACATGGAAGTGAATGAGGAATCTACATTCACCACATCAAAAAATAAAAATTACTTTCTTCCTGCCCTGTTGTGATTTGAACACCTCTGGAAAAACACAGACAACTTTAAACAAACAGTGGCCCAGGTGGCTAGCAAAAGGTTTTCTAGTGACAGCTCTGGAAGAATCAGCAGCAACTGCACAAGCAGCAAAGAGAAGTCACAGATTCCTTTTGAATGGTTCATGCCTGGCTAGCCAGACCAAGATCGGGCAGCTGGACATCAGAGGGAGACAATGCCTCTAATAAACAAAGGCATCTCTTGCAGCTTCTTGACTTGACCAGTTCTCAGTGGCTGCTGTGGCAGAAAACTGGGCTAGGATGGGCTGGTACTCCTAGTTGCAGTAACACTGGGATATGCTAAGTTGCTTCAAATGCCAAATGTCACTGTCTACGAAATATTATGAAGGTAGTTGTAAGCTGAACTATGAAATGTGTTCTAATCACAAAGTGTTGTCTGTTGAACAATTGAGCTGAGCCTCTTTCAACAGCTCAAGTTGCTCATCTAAGAAAGTGTAGCCTACATTTGAGAGGACTATTTTTACCTTGCATTTACTGTTTCTTATTCAACTGCAACCACAGTGCAGAGCCACACAACTTCCATTACCTGTGAAAGTTCACACAGTGCTACAGAAAAGGCTATTATGTTTTGGATATTTTCATGATAAAAATGTGCAACAAAGAAGAGGACAAACAAAACCGAAGTTGATTTACACCTTCCTTCATATAAGCCTCTTGCACTGCTCTGTGCAGAGTCCTCTGTTTCCAACTGCTATAATTCAGAGCTAGATCAAGCAACTGACTACTTAAACCCACACTGAATACTGTATTTTCCAAAATGGATATCATACTGTAGTGACCCAGCATTTAAATTGTCTACCAGAATCTATTGCAGAAAAAGCCTGTACTTATATCTAACAACATCACAGTAACTTTAATATTTTCTGTAAAAATTAAGTTTACTCACACACACAACTGCATTTGCATGCTTTCAGTATCTCAGTATCTTCCAAAATAGAAGACAAAAGATAAAAAATTGGACAGTGTAGAGAGAATCACAGATTACAGGATGTGAGATGACACAGCTACAATTACTGGCTGATCACACTTATTCTGTATTCAACAGCAGCAGACCATTAAAGCCCTTAATACTTTTATGCGTGCATTGTTCACTAGTCTGGTACAACAGTTTAGTGCTGCTCTAGCTGATGAGGGATCAAAATTTCAGCATTTTATAGAAAGCTTACTGTTGCCAGTGGCAGGAGGGAAGAATGGCACTGGAGGCATTCCCGGACTGCCTCTGACACATCCTCTCTGGAAGCTTTGTGACAATGCTCGGGCAGCTTAAGTCAGCGCTGGAGCTGAGGCTCCTGCTCTGCCAGCTGGGGACCAGGGCTCAGCCGCTGCTGAGCAGACAAGCTGATAATCTAAACTATGTGTGCTACAAAAGGTGTCAATACTCCAGTACATTTCAGAGGCACCCACAGTTTCAGATAGGCTCTTTTTCAAGGAGAGTTTCTCCTCTGAAGCCTAACAGTACACAGGACAAAGGAAAATTAACTTCTAGGTCACCATATGGATAAAGGAGTACAGAGAATTTTGATTAAGGAAATGAGCTAGCTATTTCACCTGAGACAGGAGTGGCATTTATTTTGTCCTAGAATAAGACCTTTAGGAAGTTGACATCTCAGACTTGACTCACTGAAACTAAAAATGCTGCTAAACAGCAGGAACTCTAAACCTCAAAGTTCTTAGGATTAAATAGACAAGAATGACCTATGCAATTGAACACAATATTAAGAGAGTTGGAAAAAACCCCCAGTTCTTCCAGCCATTCACAAAATGTTGACCACGATTTTTGTTTCACTCATGCCAAACTTGGGAGTCCGTTTAACAAAAAGTACTGCCTTCAATTCAGAACTGCCACACATTTATCACCTAACTGATCACTAGATGCGTGCAAATCAGAATTTCAAAGTGAGACTGTGGTAAGTTTGTGCCCAATTACTGGAAGAGCATTTAGTAAATCTCTTTTCAGGTATCTCCATGAAGTGACATGCCTACACAGTACTGAATGTACAGCACTACATATCTGAACTGTAAGGAAATCTCCAGGACTTAATATCAATAGTTCTCATTCTACTAAAGATATTTTAACACGCAATAAAAAATAGGCAGAATGCATTCTTCCTTCTATTTCCATCTGAAAAACGTAGAGGTTTGCTCCCTGCTCCCAAATGCTATTAAAAATATCTCCAAAATGATGCAAAAAAATTTGTACTTAATAATGAAGGAAAAAAGCAAAGTGCACATTCTCTACTTATATGATACAGTTCAATATACTTATCCAAAAGGAAAAGATTTTGCTGAAGTCTTGAACAAACAACACTTCTAGAAAAACACATAGGGAAACCCAAGAGATGTATTATTATCCATCTGAAAGCATATTCAATCATTCTTATTCTGCCACCCATTTACTAAAGGAAAGGTGAAAAGTTGCCCATCTCTGAGTGTCACAAACAGCTAGACCAAAGAACAAACTAAAAAAACAGCCACTGCTGCAAATACTTCTGTTTAGCAAAGACATTAACATCAGCATATTCCAGTTACTACTGAAAACTGCATTGATGAGTGGCTTTTCCTGCAAGACCTCTTCTCAGCCCAACCACTGAAAACTAATGTGCTAAGCATGAAATTCACAATTCCAAATGATCCCATTTAATCTTGTCAATTCAGCAGCAGTTCATTCAAAATCCAGCAGTATACGGTTGCACACAGAAAATAGCAGTGATTCCATAAACCTACAAGGAGCAGTTGGCAATTAGCTACCCTACATTCCAACCCCCCCCCCCAAAAGTTACTGCTACCATGCTGGCCCTACAATTTTTAACAAGTTGTTATTTTAGTATGAAAATACTCAATTTACTTTTAACGTGGATAAGAGACTCCCTACAGAACTCAACTAAACTTCTATGCAGGATTCAGAACTCCCCAGGATTCAGAAGTATAGACACATTTTAATGCTTTACATTTATTTAAAACTTGTTTCAGCAATTCCTAAGATACTTCTATCCATGATAGTGTGGAAGCCTTGTAACATTTTAGAAGTGAAATACATGTTTTGAGAGAAAAAAAATCCCAACCCACCTCTAAACTCATAGAAAACAATCCCCTCCCCAAACAAAAAATAAAAAAAAAACCACAACAAACCCAAAATTCTCACAATCCCTCATCAAATCCACCAAAAGACAAAAAATGTGAAAATGTTTCGGCCTGGGATTTTCCTGCATTAAAAAGGAATTTCTCTATTAGAATCACTGATCTTGGAAAAGACCTCCCAGACCATTGAGTTCAGCCTGTGTCCAATCCCCATCTTGTCACCAGCCCAGAGCACTGAGTGCCACGTCCAGAAATTCCTCAGACACCTCCAGGGATGGGACTCCATCACCTCCCTTTGCAGCCCCTTCCAGTGCCTGACCACCCTTTCCATGAGGATATTCCTCCTGATGTCCAACCTGACCTCCCCCGGCCCAGCCTGAGGCCGTTCCCTCTCCTCCTGTCCCTGTTCCCTGGGAATGAGCCTGATCCCCTCTGGCTGCCCCCTCCTGTCAGGGACTTGTGCAGAGCCACGAGGGTCCCCCCTGAGCCTCCTTTGCTCCAGGCTGAGCCTCCCCTAGCTTCCTCAGCTGCTTCTGGTGCTTCAGCCCCTTCCCCAGCTCCGTTCCCTTCCCTGGACATGCTCCAGGCCCTCAATGTCTTTCTTACGTTGAGGCACCCAAAACTGACCTCAGAAATGGAGATGCCTCAGCAGTACCAGCACAGGGGATGGGCACTGCCCTAGTCCTGATGGCCACACAAAGTTTTGATATGGGCCAGGTGCCCTCAGCCTTCTTGCTCACTTGGGCTCACGTTCAGCCACTGTCACCCCAGGTACTTTCCCAGGCAGCTTTCCAGCCACTCTGTCCCCAGCCTGGAGCACTGCAGGGAGTTGTTGTCATCCAAATGCAGGACCCAGCACTTCCCGTTACTGAACCTCATTTACTTGTCCTTGGCCCATCAATCCAGCCTGTCCAGAGCCCTCTGCACAGCCTTCCTAACCTTCCTACCCGCAAGCAATCAACAATCCCGCCCAACTTGGTGTCATCCGCAAATTTACTGAGGGTGCACTCAATCCCCTCATCCCAATCACTGATAAAGATATTGAACAGGACTGGCCCCAATACTGAGCCCTGGGGACACCACTGGTGGCCAACCCTAGCTGGAAGGAATTCCATTCACCACCACACCCTCTCGGCCTGGCCACGCAGCCAGTTCTGAACCCAGCAAAGAGTGCACCTGTCCAAGCCATGGGCTGCCTCTTGCTCCGGGAGAATGGTGTGGGAGACAGTATCAAAGGCTCTGCTGGACTCCAGGCAGACACATCCACAGCCTTCCCCTCATCTGCTGAGTGGGTTCACCTTGCCATAGCAGGAGATCAGGTTGCTCAAGCAGGACCTGCTCTTCCTAAACCCATTCTGGCTATGCCCCATCCCCTGGCTGTCCTGTATGTGCTGTGTGACCGCACTCAAGAGGATCTGTTCCATAACCTTCCTGGGCACTGAGGTCAGGCTGACAGGCCTGTAATTCCCCAAATCCTCCTTCTAACTCTTCTTGGAAGAGCATGGATGGGCATCACACTGGCACCTTCGGTCATCTGGAACCTCCCAGTGAGCCAGGACTGATGACAAATAATGGGGAGTGGTTGGGTGAGCTATTCCGCAGCTCCCTCAGTGCCCTCAGGGAATCCCATCTGGCCTCATGGACTTGAGAATGTCTCAGTGGCTCAGCAGGCCACCAACTAGAGATATAACATATACCAGTATGAGTCAGTCCCTCCCTGATTATGATTCAAAAGCACACCCACCTGTGCTCCCACAAACAGAGTACTCAAAGTAAACCATGACAGAACTGTCCCCCTGCCCAGCCAAAACCAATTGTGGTGGCACTGTTGGGATTTATACTAACAAAAAATATTTTCACTTTAGAACAGACCTTGATCTTTGTCACAAAAGCAAAAAGCTGTAGTGATCTAAATTTCTTCCCAGGTTACACCTGTTCTGCTTGTGTTATTCTATAACACTATGAGTGAATCGAAGTGTTCATTTCCTAAAATATGACCAAGGAAGATTGACCCAGCTGACTGACACCTGCCTCAATGAGAGACTGATCAGACTTCAGAGGACACACTCCAGTTTGGTAAAACAGTTGCTTTAAACTGTTTTGCTGTCCTAGGAAAAGAACACAAGCGGAAGCAAATGGAAAGTTTATTCAGACGCAGCTTGTAGGGTTCATAGGCTAATTAGTGCAACTTTTTATATAATTGTAACTATCATCTCACAGCCATGGCAGAAAGCTTAAAGTAATTCAATACATTTATCTATCTTAGAACTACTGTAGTATTTTTAGAAGTTTTTATTAAGCTAAAATCTTGCCCAATTTGACAAGTAATAATAAAGGCTTTTCTTGATTGTGTTTTCACTGTAGCGTTTCTGAAGTACTTGGGCCAGGGTGTGGCAGTTCTATTTTACAAACACTGACCTGCTGCACCTCGCAGCAATTCCTGCAGCAAAGGAAACAGCAAACAGTGTAGCAGTTTCTGTTCAAGCTTAATAAAGAACTTCACTGGAAAATATTCTGTTCTGGGCTTCCTGCCACACAGGAAGGGTGTTGAACATGTCAGTGTCCATAATTATTATCAACAGAAAAAATACCAGAAAGCAACAGTTCAGCTCTTAATTCTTTCATATTATCACTTCCAAGAGTGAAGGACAATTTACATCTTCCTCCCCTCGCACTCATGTTATGTGTCTGTACATTTCACAGTAAGGCTCCAGTTCTGAAGTTTGTGTAACTCTAACAATTAATGACAAATAAAATTTTTTTAGCTTTCATCAGAATTTAGTTATGCAATAGCCCACATATTTAATAGTCTTTTTATAAACGGAAAGCGAAAGAGGTTTTAACCTCCTTTTCCAAAGAAAGAAATATTCCATTATCATTTTTTCTCTAGGACTAATAAAAAGATAAAAGCATTGCTTGGGCAGGCAAAGGAACACTAACAAATGCCTGTACTGCACACTAGTGTATGAAGCTGTTTCAGAGAGCGCTGCCCCAACCACTCGCTCAATGTGATCCACCACGGCTGCAGCGGCAGCACAGAGCCTTCCTGGGCAGTGGGATCCCTGCCTAGAGATCCCAGCTCTGACACTACCACTCTGCTCACCAGCTCACCAGCCACTACCATGAGCACACTCTCTATGCACTGCAACATAAGATGGACCAACTAAAAGCCACCACAAACGTACTTTAAGCAAGTGAGTCCTAATGGCCATTTGTGACAGGTTAAGATGGCACAAGACAAACTGCTCTTTGGTGAGAAGGGATTGAAGGTTCCTGTAACTCCTGGCTGACTTCTCACACTGCAACAGCCTCTGGCATTGATACCCTGCACACTGCAAATGTGAATATTAATTTTAACACCACTAAGAAATTGTTAGGGTTGCTATTGTCACCTTAAATTACTTTTGAAACTATTAATTTAGGCATGAAAATTAAGATTCAAATTTCATCAACCTGCAGAAAATTTTTGTTTAACAAAAGGTATTATGGGTATGAAAACTGTTGATCTCAAGAAGATATAACCTAATTCTCACCTTTTAAAAAAATACTAATACGGGACAACATAAGAACTAATATATCAAGTGTTTGCATTCAGGGCTACCATCTTGAATTAAATCCTGATTCATCTTAAAGGAAGTTCCAAAACAGAGACAGCAAAGCAGATTTATTCTGAAGTTCAGATGTTATGGTTTGTGTATTAAGTCAATAAAGATGATCGTTATTTCATGATACAATGAAAGCCAAAGTATCCCTTCTCCCTTTGTGTTCTTTAAATTTAAAAAGAAAAAAGAACAAAAACTTTAACTAGAGTGTTTCCTTGTAGAACTGCAATTTTTCCCACTTCAATGATCTTTACAAATTAAGGCTGAATTTGATTGCAAACACAATTTTATTTTTCCTATAGAAATTATCACTTTAGATATACACCCATAAATGTGCTGCAGATTTGAAATGTATTAGTACCTTGGTATTGGTAACTGAAACCAAACTCAGAGTTTAAAGCCCATTTTTTAATAAAGTACAATTAATCATAGTCAATCTGTATGTGCAGGACTTCAGTGTACTGAACACTTTGCTCTGCAGGACTTAAAAGGACTGATTCCAATGTTGCATCAATTCTACACTAGCTTTTCTTCTTTCTTAACACTAAACCTGCATTTCCAGTCTAACTTACAACAGCAGTGCAGACATTCCAAGGGATACAGAATACCAGAATGATGCTTCTGTTTAATGCAGGTAACTGAACCCCTTATATTTAGATTCTTAAACTGATACACGAAATATACTATAGTGACACTGGGTCACATGCTACAGAAACAAACAATAATGGTTGCTCCAGCATTGTAAGAGACAGCAGTTAACTCCACACACACTCTGAACTGATGAATTGCTGAAAATGAGGCAGATACCTGTTCCTTTACAGAAGCTAAAATGGTTGTGGCAGTAGTCTCTGGTTCCATGCCTGGGCCCGTGGAAGTCTCCTGCGCTGTCTGTGGCAGCCCCTCCTCCACCATTGAGGTCTGCTCAGGGGCTGGCATTTTGCCTGCAATAACAAGATTTTAAGACAGTTTACATTTTCAGCCAGTGATGTTTAAAATCCAAGTTTTCAGGATTATAACTTATATTTATTTTTTTCTATAAGCTTTCCAAACTTAACTAAATTAGCAGAGAACTTTGCATTACTCATCTCAATCTATGTCGTGTGACAGTGTTTCACCTTTGCAAATGGAGACCAGAATCACCTACACAATTCGAGGGTTAGGCAGGAGCAAGAAGGCAGCATGATGGTTCAAGATTATTTTTAAAAACACTATTTTGTGGTGGTTAATAAAACCAGCAAATTTCAAGATGCATGAAAAATACCAGTGTTAACTATTAAGAACACCCAGGATCAGTACAAGTTTACCACACACAGTCTTCAGCACAGAAGAATGACACATAACAGCAGAATGCTCTGCTGTCAAGAACAAACTATGGAAGAGACTAATTATGGTAATAAAAGCTTAATGGGAGCAATGCTTCCAATGCTCTTTTTGCAAAAGAGGAAATTAAAATGCTAAAGTTAAAGCAATTGCCCTCGGCTATGGATAGTGTGGAAAGGACAGGATTAGCGTCCAATAATCCCAAGATGTGTTATTGCAGAGGCAGCACACTAACAATTCCAATCCATGGAAAAAACCAATTAATTTGTTCAATTATCAAAGTCACTATTAACTAATATTACAGAGATAGCTATGAAGTGTGTTTAACGCTTTGAAACAGCAAGTAGGTAGCATTCACAAAGCTTCTACACAGATACCATGCTTTAATTTCCTTCAGAAAATAAAACTTGTGAGGTCTAATGTTAGAAGTAGCCCATATTTCATTTTAGATTTTCAGAACAAACTCACTCAATATTCCTAGGGCAGACAAACAGGAACAGATTCCTTCCCTGTTCCGTTCGTTACTCAAAGGGTGAGGAGATGCTTAGGCTGCAAAGGGGCTCCAAGGCCAGGAACAGACCCGTGAGACCCCTCAGTCTGGAGTTCTACTAGCCATGAACACCTGAATGAGCACAAGGCAATCCACAGGATCAGTGCACACCTGTGCTGCAGAGCTGCATGTTTCTGATGGTGTTGAAGGGGGACTTGAGTCGACCCTGGAGGGATCTCTCCTGGGATTCCCGGCCTCTTGGAAGGTTTCTGTCCTTGCGCTTGTACGCCGAGCCCAGGCAAAGGCAGAGCACTGTGTTGTCAGAGCAGTACTGTGCTGCTATGGGTAGAGGTGAGGTGATGGTGTAAGAACAAGCGCTTTTGTTCTGCTCTGTGTACAGCAGCATGTGGGCAGTGAGAGGAACAGCTCCCGTTCAGGCCCATGAGCTCTCCAAAGCTAGCACGGGGTCTTTATTAACCACGGTGTTCTGGTCTGCTAAAAGGGCTGGTGACATGGTTCACGTGCAGTTTCACATCAGCCACTAAGGGAATCAAACAGTTTCAGGGAAACTCAAGGGAGATAAGTGATGAGAGGCAGTGGAGCAGTCATGGGGGCAACCTGTGGTGCAGAACCCTGGTCACCCACCAGCTTCTACCGTGGCAAACTGAGAAAGAAAAGCTGTTTCCCAAACACATCAGAGAAGGAGCCCAACTCAGACTCAGCCGGGCAGGACTTTTCCCCTCAGCACCTTGCAGGTGAAGCATAGGGAAGCTGCCCCATACCCTGAAATGAACCTGCATGCTCTTACCATACATCCACACATTTATCTTCTGGAACATGGAAAAAGAAACTGCGCAAACCCAACCCTGCCAGGTTTCTGGTGTCAGGACTGTGCAAGGACACCTGAGCATGCTAGCCCAGCCACACCAGGAGCCACTCCACTGCCTTCTGCCCTTCCCACAGACACAGATCTCCCCTCACCTTCCCTTCCCACAGACACAGATCTCCCCTCACCTCCCCTCACCACAGACACAGATCTCCCCTCACCTCCCCTCACCACAGATGCGGGTCTCCTCTCACCTTCCCTCACCACAGACACAGATCTCCCCTCACCTTCCCTCA
>NW_024581135.1:339463-349328 GCF_017639235.1 Corvus kubaryi
GATCTCCCCTCACCTTCCCTCACCACAGACACAGATCTCCCCTCACCACAGATATGGCACATAAGGTAAGGACCACACCACAATGTCCTCCTCATCTCCAAGTCCTGCGGCCCATGGTGAGCATCCCTTCCTCTCCCAGCACAGTCAGGGCACCCCAGGGCAGGGCAAAGCCCTCCCTACTCAACCAAGGCGGCTCCCACAGGCGTTCCTCATGCAAGCTCCAGGCCTGTGGGTGTGCATGACTGCAAGACCACAGTGAACTCTGCGACTGGAATGGAACTTACTCTCAACAAATAAAGTGGCATTAAATGCTACTTGATTTCCAAGGTGCCACAAATGAGTAACCAGACATATCTGGATATTTTTGAAACACTATTTTTACTGGTTTCAGCTAGCAGATACAAAGGCTGCCACACCTGCTGTGTGAGACTGTAACAAGCTGTACCTAAAGCTTCAAGGACCATTTCTACAGAACCCATTAAACAGCAATTAAGCAAGCAGAATAAAAAATGACCTCTAATAGTTGTATAATAGGATTTTGAAAAGTCAAATGTGCAACTTTATGGTTTTAGAAAATAAAAATGGTTTCTTCAAAGTTTTATGTCTACAAGCCAACTCTTTAATCAAGCAGTAAGAACCCAAGGCACAGAATACGTCACAATTCCATGTGTCATGTCTGATTTTTTATATCACTTTCCATAGTTCTTTTATGACTATAACTCAGTGTTTCAGGTTTCTAAAAGACCTGATAAATTTGCAAGCATATCAAGTAACAAAACTACCCAATCAAGCCTTTCCTTCATTTAGAAACATCTGCTAAGCAATCAAAAGGACAAGTCTCAAAAACTCACAAGTTACAAATGCACTTCTCCCAAAAGGGGCTGCTTGTTGGTCCATGTATCCCACTGTGTCTCCACCTGTACGTAACAGGGCAATGCCTGCCATGGTTTGGGATTTCCAGGAGAGAAGTACAAAATACAGGACAATAATAAAGACAAGCTTTTAAGTAACAGAGAAAGTAGTATAGAATTCTCAATTATGCAGTTATGCATGTTTGCAGCTTTAAATCAATTAACTACTTAGAGGTGTTGTGGTTTAAACCCAGTGGGCAGTTCAGTCCCACAGGGCCTCTCGCTCACACCCCTCTTCCCACGGGATAGGGAGAGAATAGAAGGGTAAAAGTGCAAAAACTCCTGAGTTGAGATAAAAGCAGTGTAATAGAAAAAGGGAAAGCTCCATGGGCAAGTAAGGCAAAGCAAGAAATTCATTCCCCGCTTCCCATGGGCAGGGAGGTGCCCAGCCATCCTGGAGCAGGACTCCAGCATGCGTGGCTGGGAAAGGCAAATGCCATCATTCCAAAGGTCCACCTTCCTCCTCCTTCCACCAGCTGCTACTGCTGGACACAATGCCCTCTGGGCTGGGATGGCCCTTTGGTCAGTGAGGTCAGCTGTCCAGCTGTGCCTCCTCCCTTGCCGGCTGAAGGACAGGTGAGGGGCAGCACAGTCCTAGTGCTGGGCAGGTGCTGCTCAGCAGGGACTGACACAGCCCTGCACTACCAGCTCTGCCTTGGGCACAAGGCCCAGACACAGCCCCTTACCAGCTACTGTGAAAAAAATAAACTCCACCCCAGCCAAAGCCAGTACCATGTGCCATTATGGTCATACTTCTCTTCCCAAAGCTCCAACTACAGTTTACAATAGATAAGTTATGTCTTAAAACACTGAAATCACTGCAGTATTTATTCCATTAAACGTAAGAGAGTTTTTAGTTTTCTTTAAGACTTAAGAGAAAGCAAAGCACCCCTTTATTTTGCTACTTACTTTAAAAAAAGCACTTGATTTTTTCAAGCTTCCATAATGTGCCACAAAGCCAAAAATATACTATATTCCACAAAAATGCAGTGCTGATTCCGCATAAGTGATCACTTTGAAAGTATGTTGCCTAAATGAATGGTTAACTGGACCAACTAAAAACTACAAAACCATAATGTTTTACTGCTGCGCTCAATCTCGATTTGTCTTTTCCATAGTTTTCTCTCTTCTCACTCCAACACCATGAATAACTTCTCAACCTACCTGTAGTAGATTTCTGAAACAAACCAGTCCAGAAAACATCCCTCTGAGCTGGCTGGAAGGTGTGCTAATTCATTGGAACAGAAAATATACCCAGTATTGAGTATCTAATAAAAACATCCAGATAAAAACCAATCAAATTAATTATTAGTGAAGGTGTCAGTGTTAAACGTGCATCTATCTCAATGTTAAGAGATGTAATCAGAGACCTACACCCTTTCACACAGGCAGTTGTTTTAACTGATGTTCCTTCAATTAACACATTTCCTGGCAAAGTTACTGATTTTTTTAATCTTGATTTCAACATTAAGCAACTGTTGGCTCTGATCCTACAAACACTTAGGTACACACTTGAGCTAATAAACAAGTCTGCTCATCCAACCTCGCCCTTGTGCCAGGCCCATGACCCAGGTGACAGCACAGGATAGTAAGGGAGTGGGAGAAGCTCTCCAGGGCCCAGTCCCCACCACCGCAGCTCTGTCTAGGGATGCTGCTTAAAGACAGGAACTTACAAGGTCAAGTCATCTTCACCTTACAGGAACAGGAAATAGCAAGAGCAGGTTTTGTGAGAGCCTTAAAATCTGATATGAGTGAGAAGTTGAGAGGAGTTAATAAAAAATCCTCTTTCTTCCTTTCACAGGACTGGGATTTATCTGCTCAAGATACTCTTTGGACTTGTGCTACTCACTCATTCGGGTATGGATAACTGATTCATTATTGGAAAACTAGCAACCAGATTTCATCCCCCCAAAAAAATTAGATTCATAGTTATTTTGCCTGTATCTGGTGTCGTGGCCGAGCAGTCAGACATCACTCAGAACAGGAGACTGCTCATACATCTTTCCCAGGCTGTCCAAACCCTCATCCCCCACAGCCCAATGCTGCAGTTTCCTAAGTCCTGCCCTGGGCTGCTCTCTGCAAGCCCTGGGCACTAACGGATCAGGCAGTACACACAGGAACCATCAGAAATGCACCTTAATGCTTCCCTGTATTCCAGCTCTTTTAATTCTCAAACTGCTCCTGCACATTGAAAATCCAGGATCTCTGTAGCCACAATGAAAACTCAGAAAATGTATTTCACTGTTTATAGCCCTGTCCAGTGCATTTCAGCACAACCGACTGCATCTTAAAATCACTGAACATCAAAGTTTGCGCGCTAGATTCCCTGCTAGAGTAAAGAATACACGAGAACTGGAAGATTTAAATGTTCTGGAATGATCTTTTGGTGGATGTTGCAGAATACAGATTTGTGCATGGTGTAAATGGCTCTAATGCAGCTCAAGAGCACAATGTTAGAAGCTTGGAAACATGGAGGACAGTGAGAATTTGCTGTGCGTTTCAGTCTGTGATAAAAATAATGTCTTTCAATCACTTGGATAATTTTTCAGGAAAATACTTAAATAGTTCATCTTGTAGCATAAGTCCAAGAAAATCCTTAACACCTATTCTGAATTTTGAAATTCTCTATTTAGAAGTAAAGGCCAAAAGCAGTGCCAACCTATCTCCAGGCTGGCAAGTCCAGATCAAGTGTGCAAGGAAGACAAAGCTGTTCTATTTGAAGCCTCCAGTTTGAAATTCCCTAAAACAATTTTGAGAACAGTGGCTTTCTCAGCCTCTGCTGTAGAGGCTCACTCACGTGGCTTTATGAAACCACACAGTAAATCACAGCAGAGCAAACCAAGCCACCATAAAGACTCAGCTTTACATCCAGTGAGGGTTTGGCAGGGACCATCACCTTGGGCAATTGTGGGATTTGCTTAAGCAAACACCCCCTAAACAGCCCCAAAACTGCCCCTTCAGAGGATAGTGCTGCCTCCACCGTGCACACCCTGTTCTGCTTATGTGGCTCACACCAACTCCTGAAGCCTCCCAGCCCTTCTCCTTCTGCAGAGCCCCAGCACCCCAGCACTGCGCTGGGCAGAGTCACCAGCTGGCTTCAGCAGCAGGCCACTCCGGGCCCTCACACTGCTCTCAGCATACAGGGAAGGAACGTGGGAAATACTTTCTTTTGTGTCTGAACGACTGGTCAAACAGCTGCAAAGCCAGCATGTTCAGTGAGTTCATCTGACACAGCCATGCTTTTGGGGACGAGATGGGGGTGTATTTTCCTGAGCCAGCCAATCTTGCAGCCAAGTAATCACTGACACAAGGAAGAATATACAACTGAGAAGAAGAGAAGAAATATGAGAAATCACTAAGCCAAGTGTAGTAAACCATGCTTTAAGTTTTCATTCTCATTAGTCTCTATTCCCTGTGCTCCTCTTGTTGTTTTCTTAGACATATCCAGACAGCTTTGTCAGTACTGAATAATCACACTTCTTTTAGTGCAGGCCCAAGAAAAAGCCAGACCTTTTGAAGATTGATGCCACACAGAAGTGGTTCTTTTTCACAACTTCCTCATCCCTTTCCTGTGTATTCCTCCTGCCTTCCTTACATTGGTTATTCCTCCAAATTTGTTCTTTACCTATGTTCCCTGTTTCCAAGCCTCCCACTGCAGCCAGTAAGAAGAGCCACCAGCGCAATCCACGCTGAAGAGGGAATACAATTCTTACCAACTCTGTCAGCTAGGATAGGATGGGCTGGATTTGTTTCAGGAGGGCAACATAAGAAAAACAAAAGGCAACATCTCGTCACTGAAAATCCTCATATTTATCTAGCCACAAGGGTAACTCAAGCAACAAGAGTAAATCACTCATTAGTACAGAGGGGGAAAGCTCCTATAAGCTAAAATCAACTTGCTGGGACACTAATGTTATTTTACTACATGACGAAGTTATTCTTGTATATCTACACTTAGAGCAACAAGGCACATCTCAGCTCTTGGTCAAAGACTCTGCTCTTCTCATCCTTTACAGTGTGCATGAAAAGTCAAAACCTAAGCAAGATGTACTACATTTCTAGTTTTTACAGGAAGATTTGATTAAAATTTATCTGTTTTCAAGTTCCTTCACAGAGCTGTCAGTACACTTCCACGTAGGAATAGCTCCCTTTGGTTCCATCCTGCTGCAAGGCCAGAGTGCTGCTCACCTAAGAACCAGGCTGGGATTTACATGCTCAAGGTTCTTGCAGCCAAATGACTGAACCACACTCTGCGTTCTGTCTGCCAGCCTGCGGAATGTGTTTGGATGGAGAGGCAGCAGATGACAACTTACCCACTTGCAAAGATGATGCAAGCAACTAAAAATGAATTCTGTGAAAGATAGCTCCAACATTTACATAAAAAGCAGGGTTTGAAATTTCCAGATGCAGTAAGTGAAGATACTCCAAACATCCCACTACAGGCTAACCACTGTGTTCAGAGATATATTTTCTTTATGGACATTAGTAGTGCACAAGTTCATGAAGA
Organism: Corvus kubaryi; assembly: GCF_017639235.1. Classification (NCBI taxonomy): domain Eukaryota; kingdom Metazoa; phylum Chordata; class Aves; order Passeriformes; family Corvidae; genus Corvus; species Corvus kubaryi. Next base: position 344,882 of record NW_024581135.1, read on the forward strand.
CCTAAGGATGAAACCAGGAAAATAAATACGTTATCTTCCATGAAAACATGGAAGAAACTGACTTCAGTAATGTCAGGATAAAAACCACCTGCACAATTGTGCAGACTGAGTCCCTTTTGACTAGTTGAAAAGGAAACCTATACACACCTGACCTGCTGCCTGAGAAATGTGGGAGATGTGTTTAACTGACTTACCACTAAATGTAGCCTCTTCCTAATCCCTTTTTCTTTAAAAGATATATTTTTCCCACTTTTTTTGTTTTTCACTTAAATACATGCAGGTTCAAAAACCATTTGGTACTATGGCCTTTTAAAATCCTAAAATATGCATTACCCCAGCTTTTCGATAAACATATTTTTGTCTCTAGGAAAAGACAGTCTCTTTTTTTTTTTGGCTGATGGCTACATACTTTAACTCCATGCCAGTGAGCAGGCAAGATTCTACATCCACAAATGTCTAGTTGTAACATGCTCACGAGACTAATGTCTTTTATAACTTTCAAACTAACCATTCACCAGAAGGTATCAGACAGGTACAGCAAGACAACCATTTTGAATAAAGACACATTTACAACCACGTCCTTCAAGGCCTGAGGCACTGTCTGTAGCTCACCTGAAAAGAAGCCTCTTTGTCATGTGACAGATGTCTGGAGAGCATTTACACTTTGCAAGCATATGAAGTACCAGAAGCTAAATGGCAATAAACAGAGTTTTCAGTAGTCTAAGTCAACAAGGCTCCATGACTTACAAGAAACAAGGGACTCCAAATCCGAACCTTCCCTTTGGGCCGCTCCACATCTGTATTCCTCCGCTCTGCTGAGGTATCCAAATCCACTGCCATGGAACACAGCTTCATCAGAGCACAGTGCTCAAAGTCAGCTCTGCAGACTAGCAAACAGACAGCAGATTGATCTCAAGGGATAAAGTTCAGCCTCTCTTCTATCGCAGACTGAGGGGGAGGAGGGACATGCAGCATCCCAGAAGGATTTTAGGTTTTCCAAACAGACTGTCAGGTGAAAAGGACATTCATCAATTATTCAGTCAACCACGCATAGGATAAACTCTCAGTTTGGTGTTGGAATAGATGCAATCAATGTAGGTATGAAGTCCTTCAGAATGAATATCACAGAACAACATAACTTGCAAACTGACAGCTGGAGAACCTGCATCCACAAGTGTGCTGTGCTGACAGCACTGCTGCCCTGTGCCCCAGCTCCAAACTGATACCTGTGCCATCTCCCACCTGAAAACTCCTACAAACAAGCAAACAGCAGTTAAATGAGAATGGCTGCAAGAACAGATATAGCCACTACCAACCACAACAATGGCTGCAGCTGCTATTCAATTTCTACTTGTACTTTCTCCTAGCAAAATTATTGCTGAAGTGTTATTGCTAGAGATAATGCTCACTACCTGCAGGCAGACATTCCTCAGCTGGAAGTATTAGCAACCCAAACCTATGTTATATGCCTTTATAAAAGTATGCTTCTCAATTTTGTCATATAGCATATTCGGAAAAAAATTATTATACAAAGAATTTTCTCAATGATAAAAATTAGCAGCTGTAACTCCCACTACAAAAGACAGTTGGAGAGTTACAGACTTCCACACCTCCCCCTGATTTGACAATGCCAGGTTTTGAGTGATGTGGTGTAACATGTATCCCTGAGATGGTCTGGAGCCGGACACTACCAACCCCAGTCATATCCTGCCTTTAGAAACCAACCAGCTGCAAGCAGTGATTCCCCTTTGACAGCTGTGTGTGTTCACTGACACCACACTCTGCATTTGCAGGGAGAGCCGTGGCTCAGGAACAAGCAACCAACCAGCAGTGGCAAGGACAACAACCCAACTACGCCCCTGCAAAATTGAGAAACTGATGATGCTGAAACACCACTATTCAGGATACATTTATGAGTTCTTCAGTGCTACCTGTGGATGTTCCTGATCAAATGACTACCACAAAAATGTCACATTCTTCAATGCCATAAAAATAGATTGTGGAATACCACTGCTCTCCAATAAACATGGCTATGGATTAGCAAAAGGTTTTATTAAAATGAAGTTTTATCAATTACTAGACTGCAGTTTACTCCTCCTTTTGCCCTGACATTGACCTGCACAGCAAAACTCTGTTTGCTGCCAAGAACACTCTACCTGCAAACTTTTACATGTAAGCAAATGAAGCTCTCTCCTCTTCTGCTCTCCAATCTAGAAGCTAATAAAACCCCTTGAATGTAGAAGCAAAATATAAGGATTAGACAACAAACATGTGGCTTTTAAGGCCACAATTATGAATGCTTCCATCAGTTCTCCAATATCCCAAAGACTGGTATTATTTTTCTGAGGTGTATTTGATTTTGTTCACCCTTCAAAATTGAAAGTACTGGTAGTAGGATTACACAACTCTACAGAGAATTTAGTATTTCTACTAATATTTTATGAAGAAATGAAAAGTTGTGAACACCAAAATTTACAAATGATATCGCAGTTAGAAAAGATCAAGGACAATTGAGTAATTTGAGGAAAACCACAAAGATAGATGAAGGAGCCAATGCTGCTAAACACAAAATCACAAACTGTTCACATCCAAGTGACCCATATGCCTTCCCGTAGCAGGGGTAGGTGACAGAAACACAGCTACAAAATTAGGCAGACTCAGGTTAAAGTGTCTGGCTAGGCAGGGAGACCTCTTGCAGAAGTGCCAGAGGGGGAAAAAAGTCAGGTCAATCGTACATTAAATAATGTCAGTAGTTGTAGCCACACTTCAGAACAGACATCCACAGTGCAAAATGTAGGCAATCCAGCATACAGCAGCAAAAAAATTCAGAGGGACAAAAAACTACATGTTGAGTGTGGAAATGGTCAAGAAGCAAAACAAATCCTGAATGAAGGCATACGGTTCAGGTTCTTTGCTGATGCTCAGTTAAAACAAGGAGAAACTTTAAGAACAGCATTCACAGGCTTTCTTCAGCGTGGCAGAACTGCATCTTTATGCAGCACTACAAGATCCTAAGATGTGATTTTCTTCTCACAGTGAAAAAGACTTCTTCCTGTAAAATCTAGTAAAGACATGTAATTTTGTCATGAGACGGCAACATTTTGCATCAAAGTTTACCAGTTGGAGATGCAATTTAGATAGCTTTCCTGCCTCAGTTCCCGAAAGACTGAAAGTATGACTCAAACATATTTTAAAAGCTAACATCAAAGGAATCTCAAATAGTCATCACAACAACATGAATCTTATTTCTACCTTTTAATTCCCTGCCCCATATTCTAGTCACATGCTAATTCCTGAGCAGGGCAATTAAGTACACCAAAACCAGTAACAGGCACTAGAACTGCAAGTGTTAGGAAAGAGCGTGGGTTTGTTATATCAAATCTACCTAATTTTGTTCTATGACAAGAGCACTAGAGAAACACATTTTGTGTAAAGTCTTGACACTGCCACGTGGCTTTGTGAGATGCAACCAAGCAAACCTAGGTGAAAGAACTGGGGAAAAGAGGGGTGACCAGGGTAACTCTTCAGGAAGCTGCAACCAAAGCAGCAGTTCACTAGCATGGAAAGGCAGCTCGGGAGTGGGCTCTGTCACAGCTCTGCCTGGGCTCCCTGGGACAGCAACGGGAGCTGGCACCTGCAGGCATTCCGCAGTGCATGGCTGGGGAAGGGGACACACAGAGCATGGAGCGGTGGGCCAGCACGCAGAGGTCAGGAACTACAGCAGAATCCAGCCTTAAAACAAACAGCAAACTCAAAACCAGCTGATCACAACTCACACCAAACACTGAAGTTTGTTCATTGACCCCAGTGATACCCAGTTTTGTACCACTTCCCACACATAACCCTGCCTCACCCACACTCCAGGTGATTCAAGTGACACAGAGAACAAAGTCCTGCATCGAAGCAGATACAAACAGCAAAACAACAGCTCTGAGGAAAACACAGAGCTGGGATGCCTGTAATCAAAGCACTTTCCCACGGCAAAGAAAAGAGAGGGAAAAGAAAAAAAAGATACCTCATTGACCCCTCCTGCTTATTTTCCATTTTGCACTGCATTGAAAATGCACAATCTTCCCAGACTACTTCACTGAAGTTTTGTGCACCCAGCTTCAAGCTGGATCAATTGAAAAGTCAGAAGAAAGCAACCAAAGCAATGCAAATTTTATGCAGAAGTTGCCTGTGTTTGGATATAAAGCAGAGACTTTTGGGAAAAGCAGTAACAGCTGAAATACTGACGTCGCTGCAGGAAAGACAAAACAATAATCAAGGATAATATTTAAGAGCTACAGCTACCTTCTTGCCAGTATCAGACAATATAAATGACATTATTTATTTAAGTGTTGTTGTCTCCCCTAAATGGAATATTGGGGTTCTCTTCTGCCCTTCCAAATTCAAACATGATGTTGGGGTTTTAGTTTAGTCTTAGTTTTTTTCCTGTTAAAGGAAT
>NW_024581135.1:349338-452682 GCF_017639235.1 Corvus kubaryi
GGGCCTCTGCCTTCCTTAGCAGACACCTGTCTTTCAAAACCGAGACACATGATTTTTTAGATTATTTCACAACTACAGATAATAGAAAAAATTAAATGTTCACTCTTAGGATTTAGATACGCCTGACAATTAATACTGATATATTTAAATAAGCAACTCTACCAACAGTGAAGATACAAACTCAACCAGCTATTTTCACTGTGCTGTAACACAAATCTCAGGATGAAGGGTTTAAAAGGCAGCAATCAAAAGCAAAGCCTCTCAGTAACAAGGAGGGAGTTGGAAAATTACACAATTTTAAGTCTTAAAAAAATACAACAATTAATTAGCGTTTTAGGGGATTTCCACTTTCAAACCTGAGAAAGCCTGCTCTTGCTTGCTCTCTGCAAGTCCAGGAGAAGTCAACACAACAACTCAGGAAATACGCTCCTGGATGACACCAGCAGAAAAGAATGCACTTCCACCGCTTTCAAGATTGCTCTTTATTGCTCTTTTATGTAATGCTTACGGAGTAATTGTTAGAGTAGTTAGAGGCATATCTTTCCATTTTTAGAATGTCTTACTTCAGCTTCATAAAAATATACACAATTTCAGATAGCTCCTATTGAACTGTACTTTCTAAGCACTGTAAAGTACAGCAGAGGAAGCAGTGGAGCACCGGGCAGGAACGGGCCCCAAGCCAGGCAATGCCCGAATCCAGGCCTGTTGGGAAGGGAGGAATCCGCAAACACCCAAATTACTGTATTGCAGAAATTGAAAATACTTGGCACACAAACCATTTATGCCACCTAAAATGAACCATTTCAGTAAGGTGCTCCAAGGCAGCTGCTAGTTATCTTTTCAATATCACAGCAGGATAAATTACAGATGGTAACAGAATGCATATCCACCTAATTGCCTTTTCTGTCCATTTGTGAGAGACCACTTCAAATACAAAACATTTAAAATGGAGCTTTTCAGCAATAGCACAAACAAATAGAGGGTTCAAACTGTTAGGTTCTTTTTAACTCAATATAGGACATTCTCTGTTACTTCAGTTCCCATACGACCCGAGAGGTAAAGCTGCAAATACCAGAGCAATTGTGAACATGCCCAGCAAGGAGGGGCAAAAGTAGGCTCAAAGATCTACCTTACATGTACTGTGTTTAAAAGAAGTGTGTAACACCTCACTTCTTTTGTCAAACTAAAGCACAATAAAAATTTAAGGAAAAATGTCATACATATATATATGTATATATATAATATGCACATAATTATTTCTTCAAATAAGATTTTTAAAGAAGTTGCTTCTTTAAAATGGCAAATACATTTCGTAAGTTGTTTCTCTACAGTAATGCTGCCGGTTAATTCCAAATAACACTCAGCACATCTTCTGATGAATACTGTCAAAATCTTTTTTTTTATGTTTTAAAAGTAGCCCTCAGCAAGGTTATTAATGCAGACTTCAGATCAACACATTCACCTAGAGCAGGGTAAACATGCACACACACTACCTTGTCCCATTTTTATCTGTTTTTAATACTCATGCTGCTGCTGCCTGTCAATATCCTCTTGGTGAACCACAGGAAGGATATGCCCAGGAACAAGCAAGAAATCCCTTGTCATTTATGGTCACCTTCAAAGACAGCATTTACTTAAACTGAACTGACAGAGTACGCTGCTCATGCCATCCTGGAGAGCTGCTGTCCTTGGGCACTTGGGGACCCCAGCACAGCTCACTCGAGGCAGGGCAGCCACTACCCAAACACAGCACGAGGGCTGAGCAGAACCATGCCAGGTTCATAATCCAGCACAGACCAACTCAGGCTTCCTGCTGGGAGTACTGTCCTGCCCACACACTGCTGTTGTGGTCCCAGCACCAGGGATGGTGCGAGGACCGTGGCACTGCATGGCACGCCTGTGCCTCTGGGGTCAGGCCTGTCTCCAAGGCCAGAAGCAGTGCCAGGGAGCCAGCCCTCATCTTGGTGAAGCCAGTCTGATATCCTTTCAAAACCAACATCACTACCATCACTACCCCTGTCCTCCATAGGAACAAGAAATTAAAGCATTTAAAGAAAGGAAAAGGTGGTAGAGCTGGCACAGGACAAAGCTCTGACACAAGGCTGGTTACTTGTTCCATACCTGTCACCAACAAACACCATGCAGGGGTGGGACAAGTCTTCAGACTCCATTATCCTCAAGTCAGTCTTCATGAGAGTGAAACTATTTACTGGAATGGCAATATGAACTGCAGGTTTCACATTGAATTCTGAAGAACTGATGACCCAACCTCACCGACAACCTCTTAGCAAAAGATGGAAAAACTTGCACTGGTGCAAAGTACAGCATGCTCAGAGCGACCAACTTTCAACAGAAAAAAAAAAAGGCTTTCTTAATAAACTATCAATTCACTGTCTTCACAACAGACTTCTGTCATATTCGCAATTTATTACTTACAATCTTAATCCATAGGTGAATTGTACGACCCACTGACCAAAGCAAAATCAAAGGGTAGGAACAGTCATGTCACCAAAAGAAGTCAAAGAAGTTATCTCTCTGGAGGCTATTCAGTTTTGTAACTGGAGTTCCTTCACATGACAAAGGATAGAAGTTACAGCATAACCATTAATGCTGTTCAGTCAATCTCCAACAGCAGAGAAGAGAGAGCTGCTAGCAGTGGCCACTCACACTGTGGGGTAGAAGCTCTATTAGAAACAGATACCACTGGAATCTTGGTCCTGTAAGACCCAGCTGCTCTAGACATCAATGGAGGCATGAATAATCAGCACAGTGGTGGGGCACAGCTATTCATTTAATGGATATGGTGACAAAAAAAGCAGTCAAATAAAAAAGATTACTCAACTAATTCAAGCCTAAAAGACAGAATAGAAAAAAATCAGTTGCCAAAATCGCCATGGAGCACATTATTATGGACTGATAAAATTTTCTAAATGGAAAGATAATTCAAGTAGGCATAACTGTAACTTTAGTGGTGGATTTGAGAAGAACCAAGTCTTACGAAATAGAAAACAATGTGGTAACGTGAACCAGCTGAGCCCAGCAGAGCCGTCTGATGCTCCTGCTCCCAAACAAATCCATATCTATCCAAAGCAGTGGAAGGGATGACACACGGAGGCATGCAATTGTACATCTAAGCTAATAGAGGATTCCTTATCTGTGAAGCATACCTACTTTTAAAAGAGATAGAAATGCAAAAGAAGGTTGATGTTCCCTTCCTAGCCTAAGGGGAGAGGAGAAATCTACCTGTCTGCTGCTGTTTTCCAAGTCAAATAGTAATGGAGTTATGAGAATGCTAGAGAAAAGCAAGCCAACCAGGGCTCACTAAAGCAGCACAGGAACTATGAATGACAGAAACATCTGTCTGCAGAGAAAACACAGCCAGGTAATACCCCAGCAGGTACCTCAGTCAGAATAAGGTAAACACAGTCTGTTGTCGAATGACCATGATTATGTATGCAGCCTGCTTAAGGGAAGGAAGAGAAAAAAGTAGCATTAACACAAAGCTCCATCTGGAGAGAGGTTTCTCCACTAGGAATTCCTTTGTGATTGATCACATTTAACACCAGCAAAACAACTGGCCTTCACATCTTCCAAATTTGGGGGGGGGGGGTTTGGTCGGCAAGAAGGGCATGGAGCATTGATCTTGTCAATGCTCTTTACCCAAGTCACAGACAGTCACCAAAGAAAGTTTCTGTGACAGACAGCAAGGTCATCACCAAGAAGTAACTGGAGAGAATAACACAGCTGCTCCCGTGAGATGGCCACAGTGATGGAACATGCTGTTGTAGAGTGCATCAAAAACACACTTCAGCAGAGAATCTGAAGTGTTGCTCCCATTAGAATGAAATGGAAGTTAACTCAGCACCTGGCACAGGCCCCGTTCCTCACATTTGCAGCTGATTCTGCTGGTCTGCCTGAATTCAAAGGCTGTCATGATGATAAAGAAACCAAGCCCTCCTTTTTTTATCACCAGAAACCTTTTGAAACAGAAACTGAGAAGACACTGTTTTCTATGAATACTTGGGTATAAAAATAAGGATAAGGAAACATTTGAGAGAAGACCAAACAGATCTTAAATGACCATAAAGAAATTTATCACGGTAACTACAAATTAGGAAATTTCCCAGTGAATTGAACATTTCAGAAAAGCAAAGAAGGGTATAGTGAATATATCATCTGAGAACAAAATTACTGGTGGCTATTTTCTCCACTGTTGTAATTGTGCTGTTAGGATCCATAGGGAGGATTCCTATCATACTGGTACCTCTGACTTATTTTTTCTTACTTGTACAAATAAAATCATATCTACCTTAAAGGGAGTCAAACTCCTTCAATCTGAGTTAAACCAGCAGAAAGTAGCTGGCTCCTCTGGGATGTGTTTACAGGCAGTACTGCTTTGATTCACATTCTGCTGGCATCTCTGCAACTGGAAAATGTTAAGGTCAAATCAAGGTGATTTGCTGGCTTTCCTCCTGTGGTAGGGCCATTTCAGTTAGGGCTCTTGAATAAAATATACACCTAGATCCTCATACAGTAGCTCAACTAACTAATAACCAAAGCTATTACTGCATTTAGCACCTACCCACAGCACTGCAGCAACGCCAGGTGCATCTGCATACCCACAAAATCACACATTCAGGTTCCACCTCATTTATAGTACAAGTTGGCATGTGAAAACCATTAGCTCAAGCCACTTTGTCTCCCCTCTCTAGTACTGTGTCAAGACTTCACATCTTAGTTTCAGTTCACTTGGGATAAAGAGGGATCTGATCCTGTCTGTCCAGTGTAGATCAAGTCAAGGCCACAGCTGCTCTAACCCACCCAAACGAGTATCACAGTTGTAGTTGTGCCATGATAAACAATAACTTGAGGGAGATGCAGAATGTCCCCTACCCAAGTCACTCTGCACACACAAGTCACCATTCTCTTTGAATCTGCCATGCAAACCCACACAGATCCTATACTTCAGGAAGTTTGACAGATGTGTTCTTTCCTCTAGAAGAAGAAATGGTCAACGTTAGCCAGGTGAGAGGCACAGTCACTGCATCTCCTAACACACACTTATGAGACAAAAAAGGCAAAACAGAAATAAAGCCAGGGATTAGCACCACATCAGTCAGTTTCACCAGGCCCACTGCCAGTATCCTGGACAAGATTATTCATATCAAACACCAACTTTTGTTTCAAGGAAAACGGGGTAAAAAACTAACGCACACCTAAAACTGAAAGGGTGCCATTAGTGCTCATAATGGAGTCGCAAGTCTCACAAATTTAACACGTCACACACAAACTGCTTCACATTCATATTGAAAAAGCACACTGGCAAGAAGTCTAAACTTCAGAGCATACAAGGCTGTCCATCAGTAAGGGTCTTTGAAAGGCAAACTAAGCCCCTGACACTACTGAACAGAGAGCTGCTCACTCCATGCACTGTGAGAGATGAGCGAATGCATTAACAAGCACTGTGTTTCAAAAAATAGCATATCCTCAGTGACAAGCATTGTCTTCCCATTGAACTGTGCCATTTTAGAGACTGAAAAGGTCCAAATATCACAAGCACATGGTAAACCCAGCCATCCACAAACCCTTCGGAACAGCTCCAGTGCAGCAGAGCAGAGATCCCTCCGGCTAATCCCGACTGACGGGGACCCGAGCAGTGGGTGTTCTGTACCCCAGGGCTCTCTCCCAGCCTCCACAAGGAAATGAGTTGGCTGCACAAACACAGCATCCTCCAGTCTGGAATTACTAGATTCAGCTAAATTATGGGGATGTAATTGTAAAGGAGATAAATCCCAACTTACCGTATCTTTTTACAAGTTCTGTAAAATGGATAAATACTTTGAAGAAACACCAAATATTAGCTGTTTCCCGGAAGTTTTTCCCCCGTATTCTGTAAGGAATCTCCTTTTAAAAGCTCTAAGTACAAGTGATTCTTGCAACAAGAGACATTGCAGAACAGTGGTGATTCATCTGTTGTCTAGAACCAAAACTTGGTTCTGAAATACAGGTCAAGCAAGCTTAACAGTTTTGAATTTCAACAAACTAAACTCTTCTGTAAGGATTTTCACCTCATACCGTAGTGTAAGAAAGAATAAAATCCATTGATCAAGCATAAATCCAAAAGACAGCAGTACAATGGGAGGGTTGATAAAATAAATGTTGTAAAAATTAAGAAAGTTAAGAAGCCTGTTTAGACATCACAAGTACATCCCTGCTCTCCTCCTGCTTCAGGCTGTTATAAGTTGCCAGAGCAGAGGCTCCGGGGCTGGTTGTGAGTTCCTGGGCATCAGCAGCATGACATAGCAGAGCTTTCACATGTAGTATTTATGTTTGTACTGGGGAAAAGGACACACCACCCTTGAATTTCTGGACTTACAAGGTATTTTTGCTTCTAAGATAAAAATCTCTATTCTGGCTATAATTCTGTGCAAGATGCAAACCATTTCAGTCAGCTAGAGATAGTTTTAGGTTCGGAGATCAAAGCTAAGGCAGCCTCCACAAGATCCTGTGCAAGGAGGGAAACAGCCGAACGCAATCCATGCAGCAGCACATCCTGTCTCCCCTTCCTCCAACATGTTTAAGTTTGCCCACTAAAGACTTGGAAGCGAGACAGACACATCAAATATTTGGAAAGAAAACCCTCACAGGCAGGTGGCTGTTTGCTGCACAGACAACAGTAATAAGTTCCTCCAAAGGCCTGCTTGTGTCAGGGAACCTGGGGGAAGGATGAACCAATTATCAGCTCGAAGAGAAGCATGAGCTACTCTTGAAGTGACCTGCTCAGAGTTAGCAGTCCTTCATTTTGTAAGGATATTCCATACAAGTAGAAGGCAGCTGCTGGCCTGTGGAATGAGGCCTTCCTGAGTGTTGCACAGCTGAAGGAAGGGCTGTCTGAACTTTTCACACCAGGACATTGCTCTAAAGCGTGATAAATCAGCTTCCATGCACAAGGAAAAAGGTCATGTTTATATTTCAAAACACAGAAAGTGTCTGCACAGCAGAATCCTTTGTTTTCACAATGCTCAATCACAACACCAAGTTGGAGAACAATCAGTTTAGAGTGACAGGATTAAGTAAACTCTGGGAAAACAGCCCCAATGCTCAATGGAAAGCTGAGGATTCCAGGTGTTCCTACAGCAACCCCAGCAGGGTGCTGCAGAGCCCAGGTTTATTATTTGGGTTGGTGCAGACTGACTTGGGCTTTCATGCACGGTCATTGGCGTGCCGAGCTGGAAGTTCCACAGCTGCTCTACCGGTGAGATGTGCACACAGCCTGACTAATCAACGCACTGCTCTGCACACGGTCACATTTGAACTGGTAACACTTGACCAAGTGAAAATATCATCCCATAGCTTGCACTCCTGCACATAAAGCATATTTTTTCAACTTTTTTTAAAAAAAATCTGGAATATTGCCATAGTAAAACATTTTTGTTCTGTTGCAATACGACACCTGTGATGCATTGAGATGCAGAGAAAACAAAGGAAAATACTGGAAAAGTTGCATTAACTTGAATTATCTTTGCTATCTAAAACAAAGTATTTTCCTTTAGCATTTCAAATTTGTCTGAAATATATTAATATTTATATTATAGATTAAATCAATATACTAGTAATGCAAAACAATTCAATAATACAATATTAACTAATACAATGAACTGTATCACTAAAACAGCGTTTGCTGGAATTGTAACAAGGCAAAATGTCCTACATCTAATGCACTCCACACTTCCTAAAAGCAGGAAGTTGTGATTCAGGATATATTCTTTCGTATCTACTACACTAAAAAAGATACTTAAAATCTACTCACTATGAACAGCAATAAATGCATTAAGTTTAATAAAAACTGTTATCCTCCTCCACTGTGTGAATACATTTCCAGACTAGATCAATGCAGCAGCAGCTCCCGATGGACAGTGGGTGGTTCCTTTCAGAGCACTCAAGTCGGCCAAAATAAAACTCAGTAGCTCATCAGACAAATCCAATTCCTGGATTCAGTGTTCCTTGCTAACTCACCACTTTTTTAATTACTGCATATTTTCAGGGTGGTTGTTTTTGTTTTGGGATTTGGGTCCTTTGTCGTTGTAGTTTTTTGATTTTATCTCAGTGTCAGTACGTGACTTGGTGAATTTTTTTGCTGCTTAAAAATAACCTGTGTTCCACAACTAAATTAAAAAACTCTGAGTGTTGAACGACTGACTACATCAGCCTGAACAAAAAGCATCCCAAAACAGGCAGTGCTCTCTATCAGAACTTCAGAACTTCCTTAAGAAGCGTCAAGTTCTTGAACCACAGAAGTTTTTCTGCCCATCTATTGTCTAAAGAACTCTAAACTACGATTTTTTTTAAAGTATCTTCTGGAAAAGAATGTATTTAATGACAATGAAATTTCCTAAATCTCAGTGTATCCTGTTGCTACATATTACATTAAGAAACAATAGCAACTCACAATTTTCTTTCTTTATGTGATAATCCAAATAACACAGAGCAAACAGGCACATCTCACAAGTCTACAAGCCAATCTGAGATTTCTGGGTTCAATGCCTTTTAATCTCCCATCCGAAATACAAACACGCTCCCAGGAACAAGTGATGCATTGTATCAGTCATCTCACTGCCAATATTTTCAGTTTCAGCTGAAATATGGAACTGGGTATTTTCATCACATTAGTTATGAGGACAAAGCTGCATATGAAGGCTATGGAGCAGCAACAAGTGGCAAGTTCTGTCAGTGTATCTTTGATTAAGGCTGAATCAAATTACACAGCCCCCCAGCCCAGGTGTAGTACCGGATCACAAGAACCCTGGATAAGGCATGTGTTATAAAAACATGCTCTTGGTATCTTCTCCAATTGTTTCATCAGTTTAAGTTTTGTCTTTCTGTCTGTAAGCTCTGTGGAGCATGGACTTCCCTCTACTTCATAGAGGGCCACGTCAATTTGGAGTTTAGACACAGGTATGATACAAATTAAATCTCCTTTCACAATATGCTATAATACTGCTGCATTATTTCTCAATAAGAATATATGGTAATTTTGTTTTTAAATAAAAACATGATGAAAATACTAACTCTTTCTGAGATCTGTCTCCCAATGTATCTTTAGATACCACACAAGACTTCAGCATGAATTAGCAGAAGACAACTGTTGAACACTATGACACAAAAACACCTGTACACAGAATGTCTCCAATTAACAGTCAGTGCTCCACCTGTCCAGGCACCCCTGAAATTAGTTACATTACACACACCACCTGGGGCTTATTTTGCAAAAGAAATGCTTCAGCTTTAAGCCTGTCACATTGACGTGGAAGTTAAGGACTTATCATTTGTCTGAAATAATTTCAGAGATAGGTGAATTTCTTTGGTTTTAGTTTTCACCAATCAAATTTACCTCTATGATAACAAACGTGCCAATAGTTAATTCCCAGGCTACATAACAGGAAGTTCTGCCAAGGCAAGACAGTGAAGAACATGGGTTTGGAATTGAAAAGGTTTCTTTTCAGAGCACCTAGGATGCATTACCTGTTGCTGCCTTCCTGGGGAAGAGGACAGAAATCCACCACAAACTGGTAATCTCCTGTTCACATCAGATTTCTAGCACAGATGGCATTAAGTAAGATCATATAAAGCAAACTAAGGGATAGATTAGGTGCTTCCTATTTGGACATGTGTAATGCAAATGCTTTTGAGTACACTTATAAAAACAGGTTAAAAGCATAGCCCAGATGATAGCCTTTGGCTTGCCATACCACGTACAGAACATGAGGAGCTTTTGATAAGAAGATAAAGACAGGAAAAGTTTTTGGCACCCAGACAAACAGAAATCCTGAATTTTTTAAATGCTTCTTCTTTGCTCCTTAGAGCTGGACCTCATGGGACAAAAGGCAATATTTGGCATCACACCACAGCTCCTTCTTTTCCTCACTTGCTCACAGATCTCTGCTACTCCCTTGCCCTACCTGACACTAGAAAAACTGCCCCTACCTTCCTGCCTTCAGTCCCTCCACCTACTCCCAGGACATTCTCCCTCTTGCTGCTGCTGCCTCTGGAGGTGGCCCCAGTCAGTCTAAGGGCATCTCTTGGACCAACCCGATCCAGAGCTACCCCTACTGCCAGCCAGCAAAGGTACCCCAAGACAAGCAAATCCCAACAGAGCTTCCCCATGCAATGGTCCAAGATGTACCTCACTCATCAGGGAATGGCAACCTGGTGCCCTAAACTCCTCTGCACAAACTCAGCAAACCCTGAAGGGCAGTTCATCCCACAGCCTGCACAGAGGCTGTGAACCACCTGCCTCACACGTCGCATAGATCCCACAGCCACAGGGGAATTTCATTCCCTGCCCACAACCATCAACCCATGGCACAAACAGTAAATACATTAAAAATCCCCCCACTGAGCTGTGATGCAGAAAGCAAGTTTCAACTTGTACACCTTCAAAGAATTTACAATAGATTCCTTTCTCCTCTTTAATAATGAATTCATCACAATACCAATCAAAACATTAGATCAGCTATAATGTCAATTTAAGGTTCACAAAAACACACTACATTTCATTGTAGTTAGAACACTACATGCGGGGGGGTAATTTTACTTATTTCTTGAATAATGGTTTAATGACTCTCAAATAAAGTAACAACTCCCAGTTTAATTTTCTCCACTAAAATAAAGACATATTTAAAATTCTTTTTAAAAGCAATTAAACAGGAAGTTGACTGGTCTTCAATTCCTAGTGCTAGGTAAGAAATCTCTAAAATGCTTTGCAAAGTAAAAAAAAAAAAGGGGGGGGAAGATCTGTAAGAGATGGTCATGGAGACATTTTGGAGAAAAATATCAATTTCTTTTTCTTAATATCTTAAAATTGCAATAACAGTAGGAAAACACATGTATCACTAAAGTATGCCTTTAAAAAAAATTCTGTTAAAATGGTGCCTTGTTTAAAGATACCATACACAAAGCACACATTTTCCCCAACTTTCCGAAGCTTTGTCTGCCTGTAAGAGTGGGATGCAACGAAGAGGACCAGAAAGTTGAAGCCAGCCCCAGACATTCTCCACGGATCCCGTCAGCCAAAGGCTCTGCCTTTGTCTTCGCGGGGAGGAAAGGCAAGGAGAGGCAGCAGCGAACTGGCCGGGCTGGTTCCCGCGTGCTGCCCTCGCAGCCAGACACCTCTCGCTCTTCAGGAAGCGAGCGCTGACTCACGCAGCCGATCCTGAAAGGAGGACAAGCCTGTGCCGGAGTCACCTCCCTGACCCTGGAGCACACGGCGGCTCCACGGCAGAGTCCTCCGGCCTCCCACGGCCCAGCCGAGCCGCTGAGAGACACCACCCACAGACCCTTCTCCTCCAGCCTCCCCTTCTAACGACAGACTCGGGGATCCCACTATCAGAAAAGAAAAACATTGATCTCCTGTGAAAGTGATGGACTCCTTTCTTCCCCCTGAAATCCAGGCCTCTCTCGTCTGCCTTGAAATAAAGGAGCGAGGTACTAAGGGCAGCAAGGGGGAGAGGAGCAAAGGTCTGAACACTGCTGCCAGCTGCAGAGATTTAACTGACAAGACATTGGGATCTTCTTCCGTGCAAGAAAAAGCTTTGGGAAGGCCACCAGAGGCAGTTTTTGTCTGTCTTTATCCACCTCCTCCCCTCCCTCTGCAAACCTCCCCCAAGCAGAAAAAATGAGTATTCTGTTCGGGTAAAAGAACATGAGAAGTTGTCCAATGAACTAGGACATCTCGCAGGCCTTAGGGAAAGCAGCTGAGAATCAGCAAAGCTCCCAAGCATGCCCAGAGACCGCCTGGTGCCATCAGCCCCTCCAGCTCCACTCCCAAGTTCTGCTGCCAGAGCCAGCACAGCCTGCTCCTCGGGAAGGGCCAT
This sequence comes from Corvus kubaryi, assembly GCF_017639235.1. Lineage (NCBI taxonomy): Eukaryota > Metazoa > Chordata > Aves > Passeriformes > Corvidae > Corvus > Corvus kubaryi. Next base: position 361,212 of record NW_024581135.1, read on the forward strand.
TTCCACAGGCCCTGGTTCTGGGCTTGGCTGCGGTTATGTGTTTACTCTCCATCTTCACTAGCATTTGAACTGCCTTCTTGTCAGCAACATTGCAATCAAGGCGGAGGCAGTAGCAAGTGATAGCTACTGGCCATTCCCAACAGCCCAATTTCACATCTGGCTTTCCGGTCACTCGCACATAAAGCTATACCAGGCCTTTCTCTTTTTCCCACCTAATTACTAAAGTTGGAACTGGTTTAATTTTGGACTGACAGTACATGCCATATTCATAAGGATTTGCCATCTTATTTTCGCTTGAGAAAAAAAAACCCCACCAAACCTAAGCAAAAATGCTGAAAATTCCAGAATTCTGACCCACACCAACACAGGTTCCTTGGGAGATGTCCACACGCTTGTTGTACAAGGTAGCAAAACACGTTCTTCCTGTAGCAACTCTTGCCAGTGGTGTCCCACGCAATCCTGGCACATGGAGTTGCTGTTCCCAAGCGGGGCAGCCTCCCAGCCACCTCCTGCACACCCGCAGCTCCAGGCTGAGCGCTCCGGAGCAGGAGGCACTGGCGGGCTGCCCCTAGGAGCTCAGAAAAGCTCTCTGCTCCTGGGGACTGCTCTGCTCAACTACCTCTGAAAAAGAGCACAGCTGCTCATCCAGAGCAATTCCATGTAACCTATCCAGACTCACTGATTTGACTGAAAATGACAGAAAAGTAACTGAGAGCAATACAGACTATGGCCAACAACAGGCTCATAGCTATGCTTTTCCAGACAAGTATCACGAGTTCTGCTTGCCTTTTTAGGGATCTTTTCTGTACCATATTACACTGAGTATGTCCTGGTACTAAAGCAAACTACTCTTAATTACACTCACAAAAATTTTGTTAAGCTCACTGAACTCCCTGAACTAGTCACTACTTTCCTGGACCAAACAAATAACCAAATGTTGCAGGACTTGATTATTTTCAGCATCACAATTAAGAAAAAAAAAATCCCCATAACAAAATTAAGACATTACTCACACAGTCCTATCTTTCAGAACTGCTTTAGCTCTTCATCTGTACTAAATGTATTGAAATAATCTGCATAAGGTGAAGGAAAAGTACGTGAAGTTCTTATTTATGTTTCCTGTTTATTTAAAATGCAGTTTTTCTCCAGGGATTCAGATTCAGTGCAGATTTCTGCACTAAACACCAGACACACATTACTAATTAAGATTACTATTACTTGTACATAGCATATACTATCACTGACTATGAAAAATACCTAAAAATGCACTAGATGATATTTAGCTATTACAAGAAGCTTCTGTAAAAAGGTAATGTATCCTATCACTTTCCCTGTTTACATTGTGTGACTGAATTCAACTGTTCATTATAAAAGGATCCTGCATTACTATTGAAAAAAGCAAACTCCAAAAGGTGTTACCGTGTTGACATTCTAAGAAAAATTAAAACAAATCCTCCCCTCTCATAGAAGATGACTCCCACAAAACTTTCTCCAACTGTGTTTTAAAGAGAACTTCTATTATCAGTACTGCTATTAATGCTGAACATCTAACAAGATAAAAGGGAAAAAGACAGTTTTTACTGGAAAGGGCCTATCAGCTGTTCTACCTTAATTAAAAATATTAATAGCATCTTATTTCAGCAGCAATAGAGCACTTCACAAGCAATTTCAACAGAAGGAGAAAGTTACTGCAATCTATCTTTCCACAGACAGGTTACATTTATTTGCATATAACATTGTAATGTTTAACAGAAACATTACAGCATGTAAATGCCAACAAAAAGCTTTTGCCCCCAAAACACATCCCCCACTTGAAACATGATGAACAAGACCAAATTACTGTCTCTTCCTAAACTAAACAAGTACATTAAGTAGGTTCCGATGTTTTTATCACCGTGAACACATTATTTGGTGTTGACCTCAAAAATACAGTTATTAGTTAAAGGGAAAAAGTTATCATCCTTGTCATCTCCTAATCTCTAAACTCCAATTTATCAAAAAATGACAATGCTGAAAAAACTGTAAAGCCAGTTCATGCAACACTAGTGCTCCCAGTCCAACCACACCTTTTCCTTCAAACAGTCGAATCTGGAAGCAATGACTAATGTAAAATTAACAGGGAGCGGGAAGCTATTTAGAAAAAAAAAAAGAAAAAAGTACAAAGGTCTATGGGGCAAACAGAGGCACTTCAGAAACACTCAGTTCTCTGTCCGTGAACTGCCCATGCCTCCTGAGCGTCAGCCGGGAGGAGAAATGAACCAGAGGGGGCTTGAGTCATCAACTCTGACTTTTCTGTGCTGAAACAGCCTGGGTTCAGCATCAGCATTTATTTTATCACGGCGAGACTCCATTTCCCAGCTCTCCCAGCCCAAGCCACGGCAGTCGCACTCGGTAAGCGGCACCTGCAGAGCACTTTCTGTTCTCGCACACACTGCAGCGTGCCCGAGGCACGGCCGGCCGGCGGCACCGCCACGAGCAGCGCGGGCACCTGTCCCCGCGGGCCGCGGCTCCCCGCGCCGCGCCCGAACCCTGCACGTGCTCCTCCGCTCCCAGCTCCTCGTCTTTGATCGGAGAGGGCGAGGAAACACCGCAAAAAGTTACTAGAGCCCCAAGAGCCATGCTCCCGGTGCGCGGGCCGAGGATGCTCCCCGGCTCCTCAGTACCCGGCGACGGGAGCGCGGCTCGTTCTGCGGTCACACGAAGGGTGAAATATCCGTATTTAAATCCCGTGCAGAGAACGCCGCGACAGCAGCGGGGTCAGGGACCCCCGGGAACAGCAGGACGGCAGCCGAAGCCTGGGGCACCCGGGAACAGCGGGACGGCAGCCGGGGCCCGCGGCCGCCCCGTGCGGGCACACCGGGCGTGCAGGGCCCGGCGCTGCCGGCTCACCCCGCCCGCTCCGCCGACCCCGCCATCCCTCGCACCACCCGCCGCGTCCCCACCCGGCCCCGCCACCCGGGGCCGTGCGGCGCTGCAGGCGCGGTGAGGCCCGGTGGCCCTGCCCGCTGCGGCTCCGCTCGGCTCGCAGCTCCCGGCGCAGCGCCGCGCACACCCCACGCATACGGCGCGACCGCGGACACCGGCGGGCCCGGGCTCCGCACTCCCGCCCGGTGCCGCGCAGCGCCTGGGGCAGGGGCCAGGCGGCGGCACCTCCGTCCGCAGGGCCCCTCCGGGCGGCTCCACCGGGCTCCGGGCGGCCCCGCGGGCACGGCGATCGCGCGTTGCTCCGCCCGCGGGTCCGCCCGAGACGACGGCTCTTCGGCCACGATGCCCCGCCGGGGTCCGTCGCCTCGCCTCCCGCGCCGCCCTCCTCCCCGCACCTCGCTTCTCCCGCGCGGCGGTCCCAGCCCGCGGCCTCCCCCGTAACCCACACTCACCGCGCGGAGCAGCCCCGCGGCCCCGCCGGGCGCGCCCGCCCTACCCCGGGGTCTCCATGGTGGCGGCCCCGCCGCCCGCTCCGCCAGCCCCGCCCCGCCCGCGCGGCGCGTCACGCACCGCCCGCCCCGGCGCCCACCTCCATTGGCCAGGCGCGGCCTGGGGCGGCGTTCCATTGGCTGCTGCCCCTCGTTAAACCCTCCAATGGCGGCTCGACTTGAGGTTGCCGTGGTTACCGATGCTGTGAGGGGGAGCCGGCGCGGACGGGACGGGACGGGACGTACCCGGCTCGACTCAACCCTACCCAGCCCAGCCTAATCCGTGTCTGGGGCGACTCTGCCGGGAGTGGCCTGACAGGACCCGCGCTGTGCCCGAGGCGGCTCCGCTAGGCGAGCCTGTGGGGACGGGAGGCTCCTCCGGTGCCACCCGCCGGGCCCGTCGCGGTGAGTGTCCGAGTGCGGCGGGGGCGAGCGGTGTGCGCGTGGATGGAGTAACCGGTTGCAGAATGGCCGGTGCGGGGGTGCTCGCGATGGCCGGAGGTGCCCGTCCCTCGGTGCCGGCCGCCTCCTGCCCCGCCGAAGGAACCGCCGCAGGAGCGGAGCAGGGAGCAGCCCGGAGCTCCAGGGGCTTTGCCGAGCCGGACCCGTCTGCCCACGACCCTGTGCCGCGTGCTCCGGGCTGAGCCTGCCTGGGCAGGGAGCTTGCACCGGCTGGGCCCCCGAGGTCCCGCCCGACCTGGCGCGTCCCGGGCGCCTGTGAGCCGCCGTGCCGGCAGAACGCACAGCCCGCGGCGCTGCTCAGACACGACGGACCAAGTCCAGGCGTTTGGGAAAGATGGGAAAACGCTTTCCTTAGCGTTTTAACTTCCCACCATTTTAAGCTTCCAGTAGCAGCCGAACTCTCTTGATGGAGTGTAAGAATTATAGATGTAAAAAAGAAAAGCTAGTATCCCTAAAACCGCTGTAAAACATTTCAATAACAGGCTTTGGGTGTATTAAATGCTTGATCAACTTTTTGCATCGCATGCCTGTCCTGAACTCGCCATCCCAGTGTGTCTTGGGGGGCTGAGTGGTGCCATTCCTCTCCTTCCAGCCTCCCGAACAGACTGCCCCGGTGTATCCCAGGTGTGACTGGTTTTCCATTTACTTATTTCTCTCCTTCCACCGTGCAGGTGCGATAGTGATAGACACTCTCCACTTCGCTGACTAGTACAGTGATGACACTGTAAATGGCTAAAAGGAGCCAAAACCAAAGGGCCACTTGAATCAGCAGCTCTTGCTGTCCCAAGAGGTTGTTTTATTCCCCCTCTTCCCTGTGGAAGGTATCTTTTATCCCCACTGCAACACTTCCCCTGTTGTATTGATGCAGATGGTGTAGAAAGCCTGCTGTAAAGGAACATGATAAAAGTATCCACATTTTAACTTGTGTCTTTTTTCCATCCAGGTCAGTTTTTTGGTTTAGTGTTTGACGGGGTGGATCATGGTTTTATTTTAGGCATCAGGACACATGAACTTGTGATGTGGTTTAATTTGTGCAAGTGCTGCAGCTAGAACTATGTCCTTCATTATCCTTTGCTTAGGAAGGAACTGCAGGTAACAAGTAGGAGGTAGCTGAACATGGAGAGTCACCTTTAAACTCTATATATAGTCCCTTTTCTGAATTTCCCACTTGGAATGTAATCTCCTACATGGAAACCGTGTAGGCTATTGGTAAGATATTTAATCTCTGAGGTACTTGTTGCTATTTGTATAATTATTTTTATATTGAATAACACAGTAGGAACTCCTATATTATGAGGATATCCACATGGAAAATGCTTGGCAGCTATAAACAGGAGTATTGAGTCCTTACTGCTCTGAAAAATCTCACGATTCATACCATGTGAACTACATATAAAATATTACCAAACCAGAATAGTGGTCTCTGTCTATGAAATGGGAAACAGGAGCTGAGGGGAGTAACAGTAGGAACTTAGTAAAATAAAGAGTAACAGGTGTGAAATAAAATAAGTTGGGGAAGGGTCAAATGAGAGTGGAGAGCTGGAGTAAAGGAAAGATAAAATGTGAAGTAACTAGATCTAGAATAAAGGGGGGAGAAAGTGCAGGATGTGTGAGAGCTGTGAACTTTGTTAGTTGCAAGGTTGCTTCTACCAAAGGTTTAATTAAATTAGCTTCAAATCAGTCTCAACTGGTTTTCACCTGTAATTTGGGTATTGTTTTGCTGGCTTGGCTTTCGTTGGTAATAGCTTTTGGGAAATGAGGAAGCATACTTGCCCCCCAGTAAATGGAACTATTCCTGAATGTCATTGTGGGGGCTATGGAAGGCACAGGCTATGGGCAGGACACGGGAGGTGGCACAATGCCATCTCCAGGCCTTCCTGGTGCTAGGTGGTTCCAGGTGGATGACTGTAACTGCCAGAATGATCAGGAACAGGCTGTTCTAAGTGCCCTGCATCCCTGCAGAGCCATGCATTGCACGGTCTAGCTGTGTTTTAGAGTTTCCCATTGGGGTGAGACGGGAAAGGGTAAGAAATACTGTTGAGAAGGAGAAAGGGATCTTGAGCCGGTTTGTTTTGGCACAATAGAAGTAGAAAGAATTGAAAGGAACATTTTGAAGTCCTGTCAGATTTGGAAATATGTTGAATGACTGTCAGTGAAGAAAAGCTATTTAATTCTATATGGTATTAGTCATACCCTCATAGCTGGTTTATTTGTTTTGGCACCCTGAGCAGCCAATACATTATCTAATTGACTGTTGTGTGTCCCAGTGCAGCAATCCTGTCCAACAGGGACAGCACAGGCTATGGAAAGGCACCCCTTTTTAACTTTCCAATGCAAAGAGCTGCATGAAGTGTGATTCTTTGATTTCTTATTCCATTAGCTGATAGTGGCCTTTGTCAAATATACATTTTAATTCTTACATCATTTTTAGAATCAGCAACAAGCAAGTACAGTTTCTTTTTTTTCGCCTTCCTCTGGATGTGACTTGCAAGTAAGATGGTCTTTTTCATTCTCAGTGTCGTTTGGAAAGCCATGATTCCACTATGCTTGCAAATCGTAATAACCTAGTCTCATGTTTTCCTTTGGAATCGTACTGCTTTCTCTTGAGCCTTGAATCTGACCTCTTAAAGTGGTTGTGCTCATCTTCCAGTGGTTTAGATGGCAATGTAGTTAACAGGTATTTGCTAGTTGTTTTACTGCTGTTGTGCTTCTTCAGCATTTCAAGTCATTAATATGGTTTTTTTGCTTTGTTTAATCTATTCTGAAATTAATCCATAATCAAGTCTTTCTTTTTATATGTGTTCCACAGATGTTCACAACCCTTGCAGAACATTGACACGCCTATCTTTTAATTTTAGTGATAAATATCAGCCACAAAACCAGTGTTGCTTTGTTTCTTTGTTTTTGTTCTTTTTTCCTTTTTGTTTTGTTTTGGTTTTGTGAATTTGGTTGGTTTGGTTTTGGGGGGTTATTTTGGGGGCATGGGAGCTGTGGCTTGATTTTTTCTGGAAGCTATTTAATGCTACCTGCTTTAACTGTAATCTCTTCCAGATACTGAAATTATGAAGGTTTGGGAAAAAAATACCTGGGGAAGAAAGTGATGCTCATGGCAGGCTAACACAACACATGAGCAGCTGTTTAGTACTCACATGGGGAGTTATTTAGATGTGTGGGGCTTTTTCTTCTCATTAAAAGCTACAATTTGATTTCAAAAGTTACTGCAAACCATTGTGTTGACGTCACAGCAACTCAGTCAATCACAATACAATTGATTTTGGGTAGTTTTGAAACTGTAATTTCATTTGGTATAAAAAGCACTAAATGTTCTCCTGCTTTTTGTTGTTTAGCTGGGGAGGTAAGGCACCTAACTTGTGTATTTCTGAGGAAAGTGGTGGGCTGACATTTTGCTTTTTCAGTGAGGGCTTTTATAGAAACTTTTGTTTTCAGACAGTGCCATTCAAAATTACTGCTCTGCCATGTATAGACATTACTCTTTCCCTGTGGTAAAACAAAATATTGAGGAAAATTGTTTGGATACTGCCAGATTGTTTGCACTTTCATTCTTTTTTTTTCTTGCATGGCTTTGGAGCATCAAGTAGGAGTATTTGATCATAGATCGTGCAAAATGCTCAGCATGACCACCAGCCTTCTGACTGCAGAGCCCCTGTACTCTGGCTCAAACCCAGCTGCCATGGGAAGGAGAATGCTGCCCTATAATGATATCTCTTTCCAGCTTTCCCAGTGCCAGCAACAGGGTCCTGCCACTGTGCAGGGAGCTGCATTACAGAATTGATCCAGCTTCCCCAGAAACCTCCCTAGCATATATGCTGTTATTTTTCCAGTTGGATCAATTTTCTCGAGTGCACTGCTCCTGCCTGTGATGCCTGCACTAAGGAATGTGCAAGTAGCAATGTACAGCGGGAGTGGGGGGCCTCCTCTTTTGGCAGGAATGGGAAATGTTTAGCCCTGATACCTGTTTCAGCAAAATGGAGGAGGTTTGAGGAAGAACAACTTGCTGACTGGTAGTGTAAGCTCAGTAACCTTTTCCCCAGGAGTGGAGTGATGGTGTTGTGTTTGGGGTAGCAGGAAAAGGGATGTCCTTAAGTGAGCTGTGCTGCTGAAGCCAACCAATGGTGAAATCAGGTTTCATCACACGTATGCACCTGTAAGTCAGGGTTGCTCTTGGATATTGCAGCACCTGGAAATAAACAGGCAACCTGGCAACAGCCAAGTGGATAATTTGGGGAAAAGATGCAGGAAATGCCGAGTGGGATGTCCAGTAAAGACAAGGTAATCAGCAGTTGGTCTGTTCTGTGGGTTTTTCAGGTCCTAAGCTTGTAAGTAATTGTTGTGTAAACAACCTTAAAAAAAAAAAAAAACAACCAAAGCCCACAACAACTCCCCCAAAGCCCACAAAGAAATAAAAAAACCCTCACCATCCCAGCTCTGGACAATGCAGGTACTTATATCTGCTCCAGGACAGGGGAAGGCCTGCTAAAATCCTTTGCAGTTTCTACCAACTGCTGCAGTTCCCAAGCTGAACAAAATATTATCCATCTTCTAACAAGTTCGTGTATGAGGCTGGAAAAAATGTTGAGAAATTAACCAGATTGTAATCTTTCTTACCAGACCAGGGATACACAATGTCAGACTGAAATCTAGAGATACTTTTGAATAAGGAGAGAACAAAGAAAATGTATGTGCAAAAACATTATTTGATTCATGTTTACAGACTGTACATTTCTAATGGCTGTAACTGAGAGGCCCCAGACAAAGATGAGTTGCTTTTTGTAGTAGGATATCAGACAACATTATGCAATAATTTAAGGTGAAGTTGTGCCAAATGCTTCCCTGCACGTAACTCTGGGAATTTGGCTTAGCAGAACTGACAAAAGCTGTACAAAATGGTACTGATGCTCCTGACAAAATAAGCTGCAGTGGTTCCTAAATCACATGAATTATCTGTCCCTCTGGCTTGTCTCTCATAGGCTGCAGACAAACGTTCTGCTCTGACTCCCGCTACGCTACTCAGACAAAAATCATCTGGGTGGGCTTAAAGGACAGTGACACAGAGTCTTTGGTGCCAGCACTACCTCACAAGGTCCTGCTCCCTCCAGGTCCTCTCTGCCCTGTGGCTGTTTGCCCTGGCTGTGTGTCCCACCTGCAGCTCAGGGTGGGCAGTGACCTGTGGCACTTGGGCAGGTGAGAGGCAGAATTGTTCTGAAGTATAACCATAAGTGTGCAAATGGCTGCAACTCCAGACAGCCACAGCTTCTCATAGGCTAAAACAGGGAGAAGTATCTTGGCTTAAGGAGAAATTGGACTTAGTCAGGCGGAGTCGTATGTTCTTGAAGCACTGTTAAACTGTACTGCCAACAACATAAACTAAGCCAGCTGACTTCGGCCTGCAGTTCATTAGGAAATGCTTGCAGAAACTGGCCTGTCAGCAGAGCTGTGAGGAAGAGGCTCCAGCAGTAGGGCAGGGAACCCTTCCATACAGATTTGGGTTTATTAAGTAAAAAACATCAGTGAAAAAGCTACCATGAAAATGGGGTAGGTGGAAATGCTTTCATGAAAAATACTACACAGAAGGCAACAGTAAGGACAGAAGCATGTGCGAAAGGCGAGGAAAACTGAAAATTACCTTTTTAATTCCATGAAACAAGGAACTGAACTCTTGTTTTCCTTCCTGCTTTGAGAAAATCTGAGATCTAGCTAGATATAGAAAACAAAGCTATCATGACTCCCAAACTGCGTATCTCCCATTGTGCCTTTTGCAGCACTGGAAACAAAATCACATTGGTTGGTTTAGCTGAAGAGCAATGGGACTGTGATTTAACAACCAGAATCCAGATATGTTGCATAGATTTCTTAAAGTCCAGTCTTCAGTAGGTTTTTGTTGTTTTCTTTTTCTTTGAAAGTGACTCAAAGACTTCTGCCTGCTCTGAGCTTCTTTAACTGTTTTCCACTGAACTTCTGCTACTACTTAGTATTGACTATTTCAGTATCTGACGGTTAGTGCATGTGATGCTTCTTGCAGAACACACTGTTCTGCTGCAGCTCCTTTTGAAGTCTAGCATCTTGACTAACCCTGCCTGTAAAATTGTATCCTTATTCCATTGGCCCAGTGTTGTTATACGTGGAATCTATCTTTGAAATTCCTGTGGTACAGTGCAAATCCTGCCTCTTGATAAGAAGTGCGAAGCCCAGGTACTTTGTTGCATTGCAGGGAATGTTGATTCTCTGCCGTTTTGTGTTACAGCATCTTTGCTTCTGTTGTGCTAAATGAATTCTTTAGATTGAAGTGTTTTATCTGATGGGTGCAGAGTAGCAGAGAGTTGAGTTGCTCGCTGCACCATTCCAAACAACCCTTTCCACGTAGCCTAGCCAATAGCTGGTATGCTTTGTGCGCCAGGCAGCCACAGGTCAATTTAATTAAATGTTTGTCATTTCTCAAGTAATGGAGAAAACTGTAGGGTCTTATAATGGATAACTCAGCCTCACATCTTCCAGTTAATCTTTCATATATGCAAGTATATTGTTTAGTTTTCTAGCTTTTGTTGTACATGGAGGTAATAAATAGAAATCTAGATAGAACATTAATAAAAACAACATATAAAAAAATTCTGCAAATTTCTTGTGTTACAGAAGTCTGTAAATGATGCCTCAGAATTTTTGCCTTTAGCTCAGCAAAGCTGGACTTCTGTCCATGCCAGGAATTGCCCAAAGGAGTTGTGGCTGTCCCATCCCTGGCAGTGTCCAAGGCCAGGCTGGCCAGGGCTTGGAGCAACCTGGGATAGTGGAGGGCGTCCCCTGCCCATGGCAGGGGGTGGCACTGGGTGGGCTTTAAGATCCAACCCCAAGTGCTCTATGATGATTAACTATTCAAAGCATCAGAGCATTTTCTCTTTTCATCCTTTCATTTAAACCTTGCAATCGCCAGGTGTGCTGACTGCAGCAGGCCACTGCATTTGGTTACTGAAAATGGATTGTGCATGTTTTGTTCAAAACAACATAAAGTGCCACCTGACTCACTTGATCCAAGATGATGTGGGTGACTTCATTTCCTACCCTTTTTATGTCAGCTTACCAACATCTAAAACATTTACTTCCTTTCTTTTATCTGCTTGTTTCAATGGTTTTTTTAAGTGTTCCTGAAGTTTTTTTCTCTTGGATCTTCTAAGAATATTCAAAGAATGGAGGGGGAATAGAGTTCTCTTGTGATGTACAGATCCTAAGAAAGCAGATGAGCTATTCCCTGCCCCTGTAGTGTGACAGAGCAGTCCATGAGGCTGATTGTTATAAGTGTTACTCAAATTGATCTTCCTACTTTGGATTAAGTTTTACTTAATGAGGAAGTAATGAGATTATCATAGACAAAAAGGACTATGTCTCTTTTGGGAACATACCATTTCTGAGGCTTGACTTTATTTCAAAGAGATCTATAATTCTTTCTTTAAGGGAATGTAAATTTGAATTACAATCAAACAATGGGATTTTTCTAGCAACTGTTTTGACACCGAATGATAGAAGTATTATACTGTGTATTTTCTTCCTGGGGAAAGGATTGACTGCTGCAAGATTAACGCGTTCTGGATGGGTGCCATTTTCAGATAGTTAGTTCAACTAGAAGAGAAAGGATCTTATTAAGGGATCAAGCTCATTATTTGTTTGTTGTTTGTACTCCACACCCTACAATGGGAGTGAGTCTTTGCCTCTTTTCCCTAACAATAATTAGGATCAGAGGGTTCAACAACTGCATGTTAATATTCCTTTTCTTTAAATGAAAACACGCAGTAGCTATGCAATTAACATTTCCATTAAACTTTAAAATCTTAAAAAAAGCCTTCCAGAAAATATTCAAGAAATAGCCAGATATTCAAAAGAGAGCACTGAGAATGAGGGACTTCTGGATTTGGGAGTTTTTTCTGAGCTCGTATTTGTTAGGAACATCTGTCCTTAGGTATAATCCAAGTTCCTGTTGATGCTGTGTTCCGAGCTTTCAGTAAGTCCATGGTTCAGCCCTGATTTCCTAGTGGTGTACACCCAGTAGTACATTGTGTGAGCCACTGAGAGGATTGCAACACCTGCTGTCGCAGGATTCTGTGTCCTTTGTTTGCACAAACCTGAAGAGTCCCTGCTATACTGTCATTGGTGATACTATTAAGTTGTATTTTGTGAAGACTTGATTCATATTATTGATTTTTACATTTAATAATGTGAGTGATTTAAAACATGCACAAGAAATTGTTTCAAAAGGCATGTCTGGGTCATTAAGCACTGTGCCTCCCTGCCAGAAATCCTTCTGCCCCTTGGTTGATGAGCAGCACTTTAGCTGGGAGGAAAAAATGGCACTGGTGACCCAAACCTGCAAAGATTTATGTATGCAAACAACTTGAAGTGAGACAGTGGAATTAGGCTCTTTTAAAATCACTGGTTAAACTCACTGGAGGCACTTATGCTTGTGGAACTGGGCCTGGACTGGACCTGACTCATCCCCAGGAGCAGTCTGTGGCAGGCACCAGGCTTTGCTTCCTCCAGGAATGCTGACTGACACTGGAGAGTTTAATTTCTATTTAAATGAAAGGACGGAGGATCCTGCCTCAATATTGGCTATTCCCATATGTACAAATAAACATAGGTCATATACCTCAGGCACCAGCAAGGGCTTACATTAAGAATGCACTGAAGAGTTTGGTTGGAGATGAAATCTTTTAAGACATCACGTTTTTATTGCCTAAAAGAGTTCACTGAATAGTGAAATACTAAATTGTCAAAGAAGCAGAAAAAGAGAATTGATAAACCTTGTGCTTTTTACTGCTGCTAAAAGGTTTAGCTGTGGCTGGCTGTAAGCAGAGCTGACTTGGCATTCTTGGGGGACAGATTTCTATGTACAGGGACTTCTGCTTGGTGGCTGGTTGATCTTTTGTACTTTTTCTTTCTAAGATGTATCAAGACTCCCAGCCGAGAGCCTGCAATGAAATTTGAGAAAAGCTTTGAGGCAGAGTATTGGAATTCAGGCTTAGATGGACTTTTATAGTGTTGGAGAGGTTTTTAGATATATCTGCATTAAAGCAGAAATAAATTTAACTGGCAATGCTTTTATCATTTTGATTAGTACATTTGCTAGTTACTGAAGATAAAATGCAGGTTTATATAGATCTTGTCCTTTTCCAAAACCATCTTAGCATTCACTCTCAGTGTTTTAGTGAGGTCATAATATTGAATTTGTGATAACAGAAAATGTCGTCTGTGAAAGGCTGAGATCAAATACAAATGTATGACATCATTGTGGAAGAGAGAAATGGGTTGGCTAGAAGGGAATAAGGATTTGGTTAATCACATACAGTAGCCCTAAAATTACAGAAGATGGCCAGTAATCGTTTTTTTTGCATCAGTTCTGTTCCTGGGGTGTATTCTCTTGGTTCCTTTTGGAAGGAGGTAAAGCTAAGGTCAATATGTGTGAAGATTTGTTCAAATACTGACGTTAAATCAGAAACATGTCAGTAGAAAGAAAAGATATTAACAATTTGCCAAATGGACAAATAAATAAATAAATTACCCAGAGGGGTACCTCTGCTGCTGCAAATCTTACTAGTATCCATAGTTATTTTTCAAAAAGGACAGCGTTTCTTGTGTTAGAAGCTTGTAATTTAAAGCTGGCCAGATGGACCCGGATTAGGATGATGGTTCCCAAAATGTGTAATACAGGAGAATGACGCTGATGCGGCAGCTGCGCAGGGAGCAGTAATAAAAGGTTTTAATAGGGAGAAGTGGCTGTGATGGATCCAATCTTCTTAGAGCTTTTGAGTACTCCCAATTTTCCATCAATGTTATTTTTGCCTTCATTATATGGTGTAGATGACAGTCACTGTAGTACTCCCTTCCCAAGTTTATCAATAGAAGCAGTGCTCAGATGGTCAGAAACCAAAAAAAGCAGGCAGGAGGAAGACGGACTGTCTATAGCAGAGGACTGGAATTTCTTTTAAGCTTGTGAGAAACCAGATTGTCAACTCCTTGTGTAGTTATTTTTCTAAAGACAGATGTTTCATCTAGCTTTTACATTACTCATAATTTTGAAATGTCTCTTCACACTGGTTTGTTTTATTTAACCTAATAAAATCTTAACCCTACTAAAGGTATGGTGCAGTGATGAAACTGTCAGGTGGTACCCCCTTTCTCTTTATCCAGCTGAAGGTTCTGACCCCGATCTGGTTTTCTTTTAATTTATTTTTAAATCCCTTGCTGTTGTTTTTGACCATGATCAACAGGTACTAGAACAGGTACTGTGAGCTGATGGGGAAGGCAGGAGAATAACCAGAAGCCAGCCTGGAAATCACACTGGGGAAAGTCTGGGTTTATCTGTGCAAGGTACTGCTCATTCTGTCAAACTTGGATAAGTATTGCTGATACTTAAAGAAGCAGTTTGCATCCTCCTGTGCAGTTGTGCAGCATGTAATGCTGATTGGCAGAGCTCCCTAATGCAGCTCTTTTTCTCCTTCTTTTAGAGCTTCCTCCAGCTCTGCTGAGTTGTCTAGTTGTCAGTTCTCCAGCTAAAATGCTCTTTTGACTTTCCCTTGCTGCTTAGTCTCCAGGCCTGGACTCGACGGTGGTGGTGTCTTTACTGGAAATGCCACCCTGGTTATCACATGGAGGTGGGAGGGAAATGCTTCCCCAGCTGTGAGAAGCTGATCTGATTTCGCTGTGCGTTCCAGCTCCTGAGCCCATGGAGACAGGAGGGACTCCCTGTGCACTCAGTGCTCTCAGGTACCCAGAAACTCTGCTGCAGCCTGTCCCTCTTGTTCCTCAGAAAAAATCTGGGTTTAAGCGTCATTGTCTTGTATTTGGAGACACACACATGCTTCCTCCCCCCCAGGCCTTGGAGCACCTTGCCAACAGCAGAGTGGAGGGAGCAAGGGCTCAGCCTGTGCTGCCTGTTGGCCTGGGCTGGAGCTGGTGTCCAGCAGTGGCCTGGCCAGCTCCACATGTGCCAGCCAGCTGTCCAGGTGTCCTCCTGGAGGATGGGATCTTGTAGGGCACAAAGCACAGACAGCTCCATGTGCCCCACTCAGGATCAGCAGCTGAGGCGTGACCTGGCCTGGCTGCTGTGGACCGTCTGGTTTTTTGTTATTGGATAAAGTGGTTTGGATTTAACACCCGTGACATAATCTCATTTTGGTTTAGGGTGTTTGGATGTGAGGTGTATGCATTATTCAAAAACCTTCAGAGTAGATTATCCCTTAACTGGCATGGGTAAGACAACATCCCCTATGTGGGAATCCTTGTGATTCCAGTGCTTAGGAGACCCTTCAGAAGGGGTATTGGAAACCCAAATTTTCCTCCTTCCTGCCTCTTCATCTCTAACCACTGAGGTACAATACTTTAAGGAAGGGATGGTCCTTTCCTGTCTTGTGAATGGTACTCAGATTTTCTTGTGGCTGTGTTCCAAAGAGTGTTTTAAATGCTAAGATTTCAATCTTCTAGAATATTTTCTCAATCTTTCTAGTCACAAATAATAAATGGATTGACCAAGTGTGTGATAGTGTGTTTAGTTCAAGCTGCATTTTATGGATGGTTGTAAACTAAAAGCCATACAGAAACAAGCCTATTCCCAAGGCAACTATGAGTACTAGGGCAAGGAAAGTTACTCTTGTTCTAAGGAGTACTACTTACTGAATAATCTTCCTTTATAAAGGAGCTATGCAAATTTAAGTTATTTTGTTGTACTCTGTGAAAGCAAAGATGTTTAATGCTCAACTCTTACTGAAATTTCTACTCTTTAAGTATTTTAGATTCCAGAACACATGGAATGTATATGAAAAAAAAAATCATTAGCTGTAACTTATTAGCTCTGTTTAAGCAGCTGCAAACCTTTAAAAATTAATGATTTTCATGG
Source organism: Corvus kubaryi (assembly GCF_017639235.1). Lineage (NCBI taxonomy): Eukaryota > Metazoa > Chordata > Aves > Passeriformes > Corvidae > Corvus > Corvus kubaryi. The sequence goes on from NW_024581135.1 coordinate 376,983, forward strand.
GGAATGTTAAGTCTGGTTTGTAAGCTGTAGTATTCATTCAGTGCAAGACTTCAATTGAAGCTGACAGGGGGCTTGCAGGGTAGGGGTTGAGCAAGCACCCCCAGAATGAACCACCTGCCAATTCAATTTCTTGGGTTTAAACCTACAAATAATTCTATCTTTGTAAAGTGTCTTTATGATGTAAATATACTAAGCCTCACGCTAAACTTTCCTTTCCTCTTGTAATACTGACTCCACAACCAAGAGAAATATTAATAGCTTTCAGAATTTAATGAGAGCATTGATATATTTGAAATTACTCTTTTAAGGTTATAAAATACAGAAATCCAGTGGTCTCCTCAAGAGCAAAGGATGAAGGTGATTAGAAGCACTGCTGGGTAAAATCTACTGACTTTCCTTAAAAACTAAGATACCTCCCGAAATATTTGCATCACTTCCCATGAACTAGAGTGGAAATGCAAGAAGTAGAAAAAAAATCCACTACATCCAATTTTCCCTGGGTTTTGCCTTCAAGAAAGGAAAAAAACCATAGATTTTACGTTCTGTGAAATTGCTGAATCACGGTTCTCCTGCCTGGCCAGGGAGCCTGGGATCAGAGGGATTTCCTCCGAGTGGTGCTGGGGGCTCTGAGCTCTGTGAGCGCTGCCCAGGCTGGGAAGTGTCGCTGCTGTGGCACGGAGCTCAGGAGAGAGGATGGGGGACACTGAAGGCAGAGGTCTGAATGCCCTTTCTGAAGACTAACCATGTGAAAAGAGCAAAAAAATCTTTTGAGGCAAATTTTTTGTCTTGTACCGCTGTACTTAAGAATACCACTGAATTCCCTCTGCAGCTCAAGCATGGGGAAGTTGGGTGCCCCAAACTGCAAGTGGTAGGAGGCAAAGCCAAGCCAGTTTCACTGGTGCAAGTCTCTCTTTTTGACTTGGCAAGCAACTTTGATGGCCCACTCTGTATTTAGGACTATCCCACGTGTTTCCCTTGGTAGACATATTTTCCTGCTTTTAATTTGAGGAATTTCGGCAGCTTGGTTGAAGTGGCTGCCCCTGGGCTGGTACAAATCTCAAAAGTCCACGTGATTCCATAAAGCATGTGCAGACAATCTGCTGCAAATGCAATGCAGATATATTTATTTCTGTTTGCAGAGTCTCAGAACATGGTAGCCCTGCCGATACCTCTGCTAACGAAAATCAACATTGCTGTGTAAATATTAGCTGTAGTACATAAAACCCTCAAGAGAACTTGCTGTTGTTTAAAAATGGTGCTGCTGATGTGTAGAGCTTGAGTGGCTCTGCTGAGGAATGGCCATAGCTGTTCAGGATCCTGGTGAGGATGCTGCCCTTGTTGTCTTGTTCCCATGTAGCTCCAGGCTGTACCTGAGGGGATAAGAAGGGACTTGGTGCAGCTACTCTTTGCTCTAATGGGACTGACAATATCAGTAGGGTGACAGAAATATCAAGCCAGAGCTGAATATTCACATCTTCCTGACTGAGCCTATGGATTGTGAGGACTTATGATTTTTCCAAGAAAGAGATCTACAAAGACTGAACAATCAAAAAGGCTTTAAAATAAGGAATTTTAATATGATGCTTGTGATGCTTTCCCTTTTCTCTAAATTCTTCAAGGGAAGGGTAAAATTCAGCAAAGGATTTGAGCTTTTATTGTTAGGGCTGTAAATTTTCCTGTTCAACATTAATGGCTATAAATTCAGTGGGATGTTGTCACATAATTGCACTGGACTTTCCAGAAAGTCCTGAATATTATAGAATTCCATGGGAAATTATGTCAGCTGGCAGGGTTTCACTTTCTTTTTTTATGATTCCCCCTGTTGTCTTTTATAACTACAGAGTTTCATGACGTGCCTACTTTCCCCTCTTCCCAGGAAGAGGATTTTGGAGGCTGGTAATCTAAGGGAATTATAACACCAGGGATACTGAATTAAACCTAATTTACAGGCTTGTAAACAACCTGAATAAGAAGTATTTCCTTTACATGCCTTTTGAAGTTGCTCAGCCTATAGCTTAAAGATTTGTGTGTTGGTGATTGAGCATTTCTTATTTCAGTTATATTTCCAGTGACTTCTCCAAGAAACAGAAAGGCAAGCCTGTGTGTACCTGACCTTTCTAAGTAGCAGAAAATTATATTTTTTCTTTAGGGGGAAAAGAAGCAATATTTAAATGGTCTTTGTGCATCTTGAAGAAATAAGTAAGGTGAATCCCATACTTTACTGTTATGTAAATCCCTGCCTTAAAGCTTTACATATATAATTAATTTGATTTTTTTTACAAAATCTATTCCAACCAAAGTATACATGCAGTTAGGAAATTACATGTAGATAAATTGATGTATAGATAAAACATTAGCATAACAAATGGGCCAAAGTTGCTTCTGATATGGAGAATTGCCTCCTTTATCTGGATGAATTTGGCAGTGTTGCATGGTTACAAATTGAAACTAAGTAAGTGCTGCAAGCAGAAAAAAACCAGAATCAGCAGTATGAATGTGCTAGAATTTTCCTTCCTTTCTTTTTCCCTTAACTTTTGAGGAAGGTGTCGATTTTGGGGCAGAACTGTGAATCTCTTTGCAGGTAACCGTTAGATTGTAAAACACATGTTGATATTTCAAAAGGGAAGTGACTTCCTTGCCTGTTTTCTTACTTTCATATAACTTTAATTTCAATATTTGTGATCAGATGATGACATTTGATGTAGCTTCTGAACAATTGATACTGTCAATTACTTTCAGGACAGATTTGCAAAGATCCTTTTATTATTAACAAATGGCCACTACTGGGTGAAGACAGGTGTTATCAAGGGACAGTCTTGTAGCATTGCTTAATAACACTGGAGAATATGCATGAAGAAATACTGAGCAATGTCACATTTCAGCAATGAGCACTCCCCTGTTTTGTACTAGATTTGGTCATGGGGGATTCTCTGTACAAAGCCTGGTGGTCATGAGTTGTCTTTACCTTGTCACTTGCATAGTTCCTATGGACAGGATTCATCTGCCTGGCTGACCCCAGGAGCAGTGTGTGTGTGTGGATGTGGCTGTCATTTCAACTGCGCTTGCCTCGTGTTTGCAGTAATACTGGAAGCTCATTCCTTGAACTCTTGTCCATCTAAGCTGGACTTTTACACTGTAGTTGCTTTTGATGATTCTGTGATGCAGAACATCAAATGTAGCTCACAGAAAAGTACACTGTAAACTGTCTTTGGTTGCAGTCTCACCTTTTTATTTGACTGACGTGAATAGCTCTCTGTCAGAGTAGTTCCCTTTACATTTCTTCTGCTGCTCTTCCTTCCCACCTTCCTGTTGCATTGTGCTATCCTTGGAATTTGTAGGGATAAACTAGTTCATCTCACTAGAACAGTGAGGAAATAACTCCACAAATGAACAAATTTTGCCTCTACTATTTGCTGTGTTGCTGCTTGCTGTGGGACCGTATATATGTCAAAGATGTGACAAAGAGATGGAATTCTGTGTGTATGGAATTGTGGCACGTTATGGCTGGGTTTGAGGGAGAGGGTTCATGGGAAGCCCTGTTGGACATGACTTTTCCCTGGTGTGACTCAGCTGTTGATTCAGTTCAGCTGAAACACCTCAGGTAGATCTATTGCTTTTATTTCTATGCAAGACCTGGGGTGACACCAATGCGTGTTTAATTATGGTGAGAGTAAGGGGTTTGAGACATAAAAGATGTTCTTTTACTGTGTTGTGTAACTTATTGCATCTGAAACGTCCCGTTTGTCCCATGATGATGTGGGTACTTGATACACACTGCTCACCAAGAGTTGAGCCACTGCTGCTGGAACAACTGATCTGGTTTCACAGGTGTTACTACAGAGGTGTTTAAAGGAACCTAGACAGTCTTGAAATATAAGAAAAGAGTGATCTTTTCAGGCTTAATTTCTATAAAGCAAAGAACGCCTCAAAACCTGATCTTACATTTGGATCGAGGGACTCATATTTTGAAAGGCACAAAGCAAAGAATAGATGAGCTATGTCACAGCCTTACAGATTCATCAAGCAAATAATATTTTGTTTTCTTGGCTGCTAAATGATATGAGGCACATGAAGTCTCTCTTAAAATGAAAGGTGAACTTGAGGAATTTCTGTCTAATTACATTTTTAGTGACATGTACCTCTCCTCAGAAAACGATAGATATTTTAAAAAGTGTTTTCAGGTTGCATCCACAATGTTGGTATTCTCAAAACATCTGTTTGTTTCTCAACAGGTATAAAAAACCACATAAAAAATAAAAATGGGTGAACTGGACCATGGAGCACTCTTTTCAGGTCATAGGATTAGTGGTGGAGGTATGTATGCTATCATGTTTAATTGTTTTATCGACTGTTTATGAAACACTCTGCAACTAATAGCCTCATATAGGAGCTGCTATAGCACTCTGGTTATGGTTTGAGTTGGAAGGGACCTTAAAGCCCATCCAGTTCTACCCCTGCCATGGGCAGGGGCACCTTCCGCTGTCCCAGGGTGCTCCAAGCCCTGTCCAACCTGGCCTTGGGCACTTCCAGAGATGGTGCAGCCACAGCTTCTCTGGGCAACCTGTGCCAGGGCCTGCCCACCCTCACAGGGAAAATCCCTTCTTTAGTTCCTGTCTGTATCCACCTTCCCTTTAGGTTAAAACTGTTCCCCCTCCATGCTGTCACTTACAGATCATGGTAAAGAGCCTTTCTTTTTCTCTATAAGCCCCCTTTATATGTTGAGAGGCTGCAGTCTCCCTGGAGTCTCCTCTAGCCAAACATCCCCACCTCTCTCAGCCTGTCTTCACAGGAGAAATGTTTCAGCCCTCTGACCATTTCCATGGCCTCCTCTGGGCCAGGTTTCTGTCCTCCTGTGCCAGGGACCTGGGAGCTGGGTGTTGTTCTCTGTAGGTCCAGGTGCAGAGGGGCAGAACCACCTCCCTTGGCACCTGCCCACGCTGCCTCTCATGCAGGCCAGGCCCAGATTGGCTTTCTGGGCTGCAGAGGCAACTTGCCAGTTCATGCCCAATTTTTTGCTCGCAGGATTCCCAAGTTGCTCTCCACAGGGCTACTCCCATCCATTCAGTACCCAGTCTCTGGCTGTCCCAGGGGACTGCCCGGCAGGGGGACTTGGAAAAACCCTTCCCCATCGAGGCATCGTCTGGAGCTGCATTGTCAAGCTTTGTGTAGGCATGTAGCAAATGAAAATCCTGGGGGGAGGCTTGAAGGAGCATCATGGAATGGCTCTGCAGGATTTATTTTACCTTTTACCCCTCTGCAAAACCACATGTCAGACACAGCACTTCCAGCCACGGGGCTTAATAGGGTATACAGAAACATAATGGCCAATTTCACTACTAAAGAAAACTAAAGCAGAGGTTGTGAGGAAATGCCCATTCCTTATCCCTGGAAGCCTCCTAGCTTATGCAAAGTGACTGAGTATCTGTGCATGAGGGCTTCACAGTGCTAGGGCAAAAGTTCAGGTAGTTCCTTTGCAATTGTAAGTGTACCTCAGGTTTTAGAAAATATATCTTACAGAAATTTGTGAAAAGACATTTTAGAATTTGCAAGTTTGGTATTTTATATTTTTGTTCATATGTGCATATATTTTTGTGTACATATATATATATAATTTATTTCTCTTGTAAAATACAAGGCACAGCAAATACATTGCCTTTTAAAGACAAGGTTTGCATCCTGCATGCACACTCCTGATTTTGGAGTTAATCTCAGACAGATAGACCCTATTGTTGCTTGTGTGACAGGGATGTTAGTGCCTGACATAACTCCTGGCAGATCAGTAAGGCTCTGGGAGCTGTAGTGCAGCAGCAATGGGCTTAAGAGGAGAAATGGAGTGAGGGGCTTTTCAGAACAATTCACTCTGAAAGTTTTACCTCTTTGAACACGGAATGATGTTCCATGTTCTCTGCTGGACAGTGTTGTAAGCAGTCTCAGGAAGAAGGAAAAAAACTTCACATAGAGTCTTGCTGACTTAGGGATGAGAACTTTAAATTTGGATGGATGGGAATAACAGCCCACAAGGGGGGCTTAACAAAAAGCTGCCTAAAGATCTAAAATCTGGGGAAAAGGAAATTATTTGTGCTAAGCTCACAGGAAGGATAAAATGGAAGAAATTAGTAGCTCAAGCTACTGAACACTTCTTGTGTAAGGTATATAGAGAATAAAAAAAAGTTGTAATACAAGATCAAACGAATAGCCCGGTTAGCATAATGCTGACTTGGTGGAGTAACTGGTGTGTGGAGCAGGTGAGGGTGAGGAAGGCAGGACTGAGGGGGAGGGAAGGAAGGAGGCATGTCCTCACTGCATGGGGCTGGCCTGTGCCGCTGCGGGGGTGGGGGGTAGGAGCCTCCTCTGCTCCGATGGGAGCCAGGGCAAGGTCTCCATGAGGATTGGGCTCCTCTGTACCTGGGATTACCTCCAGTGGGCTTCGCTCAGGTTCAGGTGACAAATCCTGTTCAGACAGGATTTTAACTCTTGATTTTTTGGATTTGTTCTGATGTGACTGCTGGTCTCCGTGGCTGGAGACTCAGTGGGAAATGGAACTGCAACTCATTCCACTTGCATGGGATTGGTAGTTTTTATACCTTTTAGAAAAAAACTACTCCTGTTGCTCAATCCATAGGTTACAATAAACGTTGAGGCAGTTTTCCAATCAGTGCAAGAAGAATGCATTTATTGAAACTTAGGTATTTCTGTATTAGAAGTTATTACAATGCCAGTAAATGCAGTTTAAAAATAATTAATAACTAAATTCACAAGTAAACTATACTTTTCAAATTAACTTTTTGTAATCAGACAACTGGTTAGTGTTTATTATATAATTTCTACAAGTTTATATTTGTTTCAAATTCTCATTCACCAAGTAACAACAGCATTATGAAAACTTCTAGTGTTTAAAACATTGGTTCTGATTTCTATCTATCATGCTTTCATTTTATGACTTGCACTTAATTTATTTCTCAAGAATTTGAAATGACCTTATGTGTTTTATATGATAACTAGACAATTTGGTGATTCCTGCAAGAAATGCTCTTTGCAGCCGGAAGTACAAACCTGTTGACTACAAACATCTGTATGAACTTGCTGCAGAGGCAAAAATGGCCTCTGCAAAAACTCAGTTAAAGGTATGATTTTTGTTTTATTTGTAATGTGAATGCTTTTGAAATTCAGTGTCATATTTCTTGTCCCTGCCCCAAGGAATCTGAGAACGAATAGGGATCACAAATTGCTGTAACAATGTTCAGCCAGAGGGGGTCAAATATGAAAGTTCATCATAGCTACACTGTGATTTGGATGTGTTCATGTCAATGTGTGGACTTTCTTTGAATCAGGGATACAAAATATGTGTGGATTCTACTTCCTCGAAAGGCGGGAAAAATTTGTATTTTACTTCTTTGAGGAAATTCACCCAAACTTATTACATAATCCTGGAGGCAATGAAGAATTTGTGGGATTAATTGGGAAGGGGAGGCTGATCCAGGAAAAAATGCTAAACAAAAAGATAGGAAGTGAGGATTTCCAAAAGCCAAGGTAGATCTTAAAAAGAAGATTAAAAATGTTTAGTAGCCATAAAATGTACATGTAGAGCAGACAGCTGTTAATTGGTGCAGAACATCTCAAGGGGTAAAGACAACAGCAGCCTTATTTAATACTAGAGAAGGGTGACTAGTGAATGAGAGAAAAAAATACATACTTTATGGTATTGCTTCCTTTAGTGCATGTAGGGATCATATATCAAAAATTCTGGCAGATATTGCTTCATGGGTTGGCAATACCAAATTCTACTGAATTCATTCAAGCTTTATTTTTTCATCTTTCTTTCATTTTTTCACCTTCTCAAGTGTTTTCCAACTGAGTAGGTAGTAAAATATATCTGGTGAAAGCTCCAGAGAGACTAGCATGTATTCCACCTACTACTTTTTCTTGCTGATTCAAGCCATTCAGATTTTGAAGAGCTGAGTTACTCTTCCTTTGAGGCAGAACCAAAGAAACAAATGGTAAATCAGTTGTTGGCTGCTTAAGAAATAAAAAGACAGCACAATAGGAAAAATAGGTAGTATTGCAGCAGTTATACATAAATGGCATTGCTGTTGCTATAAAATAATTTCAAGAGCATATTAAACTTTACATACAAATGTACTTAGACTTTTGTCTCAGTTTAAGAATTGGTTTGAAGATGTAACTCAGATTGCTTTAAATACAGTATTCTGTTTGCTTAAGTCTGATTTCAAACACCTAATGGTAATCAAGAGGAAACTATAAGTAACTTTTTAAATGTGAAAATATGTAAGCAATAGAAGTGAGACATTATCTTTGACTGAAAAGTATTGTAACATGGTGATTGAAAGCATGAAACACGTGTGTTCAAGATCTAGTACAGTCCCACATGTGGCTTCCTGTAAACACCTTGTGTCACGTTCCCAGGCACATAATCTCTCCATAGCCCCTATTGCAGCTTCTTACCCCAATAACAGCCCTAAGGCAGGTTTGGTGCCAAGCACAAAGGACCAGCCACATTCCAGTCGGGGTTCTTCCTTGTGTGACTGACTAGGAACCAGGTACTGAACTTCAGCCTGAGGTACTGAACTCAGATTCATCTGAGATGTGTTTCTCATATCTCAAGTAGGATTTTAGCTTTGTTGGTGGGTGGCTGAGGGACTCTGATGGGAGAATTTTCAGGCCCTTCCTTGTCTGTGAGTGCTGCAGAGAGCAATGCTTGCTACACCTTTTCCCACTCGTGTCCCTAGGCCAGCTGGGGCAGGAGTGGGAACGTGCTGGGGACATGTTTGTGGGGGTGTGTGTGTGTCTCTGTGTGTTTGTGTGCCTCTGTGTGTTGGCTCAGTGCTCTTGTGCATGTGAACACGAAGGGGTTGTGGTGTGCAGTTTTTTCCTGGGCAGGTAAGTTGCAGGTTGTTTCTACCTGAGCCAAGTGGAATCCCAGCATTTTTGACTCAGAATGTAATTTCTTTGCTGAACTAGATGTGGAGCGAGATCTTGATTAATTTCTCCCTTTTATGAACTAAGACAAGACTTTCCCATGTATTTTTCTTGTCTTACTGCCATTTTGCTGTAGAACAATGTATCTGCAGGAGGGGGGATCTGGGGAGGGGGAAAAAGGGTCTGTGCATGAGTTGTGGGAGCCTCTGGGATGCGGACAGGTGTCCCGGAGGAAATTGATGGCAAGGCAGCACAAAGAGACACTAGAAAGGAGCTTTGTCCTCAGTATGCACCAAGAGGCCAGAGACAGTCACAATGGCAGGAGGGTGAGAAGAAACCACTTCTCGGGCAGTCTGGCAGCCACAGGCTTCTGATCCTTTTTCCTTCATTGTTGGCTGGCCAGAGTCATCTGGCTGCCACTTCAGCAACCTTCCCCTGGCAGACTTTCCTTTGGTTTAAGCAGGAACTCCATCTGTTTCGAAAGCAGGTAGTCCTATTTTATCTGAAGTGTGAAGCAATATTTTTGGAAAGCCCTCAGACAGTTTGAGAGCCTCTGTAATTGGGTAGATTTTGTAAAAACACTCTTTTTTAGTGATATGTTTTCGAAATTCTTTTTCTTGGCATACTTTAATTCTTTCATCTTCCCACCTGTAAGAAAGTATATTATTTGTTCTCCTGCTAGTCTTTCCCCACCTTTACCTCCAGGGAAATAGGGATGGGAAAGAAAAGAGGAAAATGGACTGCATTATTTTTCACTTTCTCCTCTCATTAATTGTGATTTGAAAAGCAACAAACTCATTTCATGGAAATCGGTTACATTTGAGCCCATTTTTCTTTAGAAAAACACAGTTTAAAAAAAAGCTATTAGGTTCATCAGTCTGTATTTAAAAGTTGCCATGTGAAGGCATTTGATAAAGCTGTTGGATATGTTCAAAACACAAGCTTTAATTTTCCCTGCAGATTAAAAAAACAGAGCAAGTTTCAAAAACTAGCAAAGAGCGAAGGCTGCTGAAACAGCATCGTCAGGTGTGGTGGCAAGAGCATAAAAGACTGAGTGAGAGCAGGTAAGGGCTGAGGAATCTGAATGAGTGATTACTAAAGAGACTTTAGTAGCCAGAGTTTCTGGGCTGGCACACTTGATTCAAGGTACATGAAGAAAAAAGATTAAAATACCTGATCTGAAGGTATTTTTGTGTGGGGAATGAAGGTTTGTGATCTACATGGAGAGGGGTCTGTGACATGAAGAGCTCACCTAAGGGCAGGGAGAACAGTGGATGTTGCTCGCGGAACCTCTCAGTGCTGGGCTCGTAGCTGTTCACTTGATCTGTGGCATCCAAAGCCTGGGCCTTTGTAGGAGTATCAAAAGTCTTCAGATGCTTTTTAATTCCTTTGGTGTCTGTCTCTAGACGTGTATGTTGAGTTCACAGTTGCAACAGGGGACATTAATAGTACCCTTGTCTATTACCCTGTGTACTCAACAACAGCATTTGTGGCTTCTTTTATCATCTTTGTGTCCAAGTCCTTCACTTCATACCTACCCAGGCAAAGAAACCCCTTTTTTATTTAATTATTGGAGTATTTGAGGCTCATCATTCTTGCAAATGTAATGAATAAGAAATTAAAGCTTCTCCAAAATGCATGTTCATTTCCTTCAGGCAAAAAGCAGAAGGAGAAATGAAGACTTTTCTTAATGAAGAAAGCCATAAGAACAACTTTTTTTTTGATTTGAGGGACTTAGGTAAGAATTTTTTATTAATTTTTTTTTTATAATCAACATTATCTTGATTGATTGATTGGGTTTTTAAGTTCCTGCCTGGACAGGTTTAGATTTACAGAGCACAGTGCTATGTAACATTTTGTGTGTGTTTGAGAAAGCTTTATGTTTCATACAGAGCAGAAATTGTCCAAGGAGCGAGACACTTATCAAACAAATGCTTTAGTTCCTGTCTGGCAGCTAAAGGAGGATTTGAAACTCAAGCTGGCTAAAATGCAGCGTTACCTCTCAAAAGAATCTTGTCAGAAACCCAAGATCAATTCAGTTGAAGTGTTACAGCAGGTTGGTATTTTAACTAAATTTTTACAATTTATTATCACCATATTTTTAGCGTTTTGATTTATTTTTATGTTGAATTTTCAGACTATAACTCACATGCAGGGTGTGCCATAAACCCTCCTTCTTACCGTGGCATAAATCTGTTCACATCTGTAAAAGTGTAGCAGTGTAGGGCTGGAGCTCCGACTCTGTCTCTAAGTAAGAGTTTTCATATTGTAACAAGAGGAAGAAGTAACAGTAACATGTTTCATGAAACAGATCAAATTTATGAAGAAGCAGCAGAAGGCAATTTTGGAAGGTCTTATCCTTGAAAGTCTGGCTTTGGAAAGAGAACTCGAAGAGTATAAAGAAAATGTAAGCTTTTCCTTGTAAATTCAAGTAGAAATTTCTTGAGGGGGTAAATATGATGCTGACTAGTGTCCTGAGCAGCATTTCTTCATTGCAGGCATTAGTGCACTCTTCTGAAGAGAAGAATGGACTTTTCCTTGAAGTTCCTCCCGAGCTGCTGTCTCTGGAATGCCCGTACCCTGACTTGAAGACCTTAGTGATTGATGAGTACCAGGAGCTTGCCAGTGGATACCGGGCGAAGCTTCAGGAGATCGATCAGCAGTTAGAAGCTTTATCTAGGTAATGACACATCTCTGCACGTGTTTTGTTGGGGATGAAATGTGTACCTGTAATGTGATTTGTAAGCTGTAGGTGCTGTAGTTGGCTTTGTCACTCGATCTGTTCTATTCTGTGCAGAGCAGGGGAGGCACCGCCCAGCCATGGGGTTGGACAGTCGGTGTTTACACAGCTGAGAGTGAAGCCTGTCCTTGCAAGAGCTCTCAGCTGAAATAATAAGCAACATGTTTGGTGGATTAAGGAACCAACAATCTGGTGTGTATCAAATGTCCTTTTCATATGCTCTTGCAGGAATGGAAATGACTCCTTCTCTGTGGTAATTACACTAGCAAGATTATGACAGAAAAGTACAGTCTTTTTGAGACACACCTCCAACACTTTTATCTATAAAGCAGATAAAAAGGTCCAATCTTTTCACAAATTTTGGATCATTGCAGTAAGTGTCATCACAAAGAAATGTAGAAGATGTATATAGCTCTGATTCAGATAACTGAAAGGAGGAGAAATTTTTCTGTAAATGAAAATATTTATTGAAAGAACGGTATTTGTAATCTAGATCTAGAAATGTAACAAACCTATATATTAATAATATAAAGCTTAGCCTTTCTGCTGAAGCTGTCTAGAGTCCAGGAGATACTGAGTTGCAGACATTGGAGGGCCTTTGACTTCTTTTTGCCATCCCCTGATATTCCTCTGGCTTTGAATGGCTTTGGGTTGTCAAAAGACTGAGAAAGGGGAGGCCAGTGGAATGGTTTGAAGCCTGGGCAGGAGAAACTGGGGAGAAGAGGAAGGTCCCCGAATTTCTTTGGTGAAACAATAGCATGTTGCTTCCAAATCTGTTTTCTATGTACACATAAAGTGCAGGACTTGTTCTGTCCCTGCTGCTGAATTAGTTTGGTGTGCTGAAACAGGCTAAAGATGCTGGGTGCCATAGAAAGGGATATCATGATCTACTCATCTTTTGTACAAATTGTACAAATATTCTGTATGTTATTGTTGTGTTACCTGAAACCTGTATATTATTACTGGAGCATCCTAGCTGTTATAACACGATACTTATTGAAAATTGTTTTGATTTATCCCATATTTATAGCATTTATTAAGCCACAAGTGGCAAATTTAAGCAGTTCTTTTGCTGTTCTTTGATATTTTGTTACAGTTTCTCTTACAGAAGAAATTTTAACAACCTCAATGAGAAAACCTGTGACAAATGTTAAATCACTAAATATGTACAAGGTCTTTCTAGTGGTTTTAATCAAAATTTTGTCAAAGTTTATGATCAACACAGTCTTGGTGAAAATTCCTAACTTAAAATCCCTGACTCACACAGCATATGTGCTCCTGAATAATAGACAAATGTCGGTATAGACAACATAATCTCTGAAAATGGTTGAAAAATCTGCTGTAGTATTTTCACTGATCATAGGCCAGGTGTGAGTTTAGGTCTGGAGCTAATTTTGCACTGATAATTAAATAATATTGGGACTTAAAGATAAAATGCCATGTTTGCAAGGGAAAGAATTTCAGTTGTAGCCTGAACACATGTGTGAGGCACTTTGAAGGAAGGAGGTTGTGATCTCTAGGTGGGAAAAACACAGTGGATGTAGCTGGAGAACATGCTGGTGGTAGGGTAGGAATCTGCTGAGGGCTGTAAGAGGTATAGGGCCATGTACCCAGTTTGGGCCAGAGAGTGCCAGTACTGAGAACTGGAAATGGACCATCAGTAATTATCTCAGGCATTTTATTTAAAACTAGACCTTGGGGATTTTTGTTTGCCTTCTAGTCTCCAATTCTTTAATGTATTGCTCATTTATGTTCCTATGAGTTTATCCACAACAGCATTACAAACGAATTTTCAATTTAAAAAAAAAGAAAGACTTTGTTCTTGTAGCATTGCTTCCTTCCAATATATGGGTTTGTAAAAGACTCAGCTCACTTCTTACATTTATATTGGCTAATTTGCATGGAGTTATTCTATGAGTTTGCAAAGATGCAGCCTTGTGATTGAAGTATTCTAGAATTCATCATGCTAACTGTGATCCCACTGACACAGATAATGCTGTCAGAAATGGAGTGACAGCTCCTTGACCTTGGTGTGTATCCTCTGTGCTCTACTGATTAAGACAGCCTTAATGAAGCCTTTGCAGTCACTGTCATTGCTCTGTACCTGGAGAGACCAAACATCCTTCTGCAATACATTTTTTTTCTCATTTTTGTGATTTGAGAAGTTGCTCAGTAGTACATGGTTCTATGATAACACAATAACTTGGTTGCTTCAGCTGGATCACTTGGCCACTTCACTTCTTCTCTCATCATATGTTGAATGTACAGTAAAGAAGCCTTCAGTTAGTACTACTCTGGCATTGCCTATCCCATTTTTTAACAGTTTGGACTGTCTGGAACAGAGAATTTGGAAAATGTACATAGAATGTTCAAAAAAGAAAATTTAGAATAAGGTAATATTCTGGTCTGGTCTATTCTATGTGATTTTCAATCCCACTAGAATGCACATTGCAGTAGTCATTGCTTTTAAAAATTGAAGAAGAGCTTGGGGTTTTTTTTCAAGCCTTATACATTATAATTATAATTAGATTATAATATTTTATAATCTAATTTCTTCTGCTGTTGCTAAAACACAAATTTTTGTGTTTGGGAAATACCCAGGTCCTGAGCTATCCCACAAATTGTGGACTTGGACTGATGTGTGTTATAATGATTCTCTAAGCACTATTATATTTTTTCCCCAATTTCCAAGGATGTCTGAATTATTTAAATCACTGAAGGATGAATGGAATATAGCAGATTCAGCACTGCATCCTCTGCAGCATCTTTTCAAAGGAATGGGAGAGTAGGACAGAGTCGAGTAAATTTAGCTCCTCTTCCCAGGCCTGTTACCGGGGTGTTTCTGGTGCAACAATGGGCAGTGACATAATTAATAGCAGGGGGCTGATGTCTCACTCGGAGGCATTGTGGCACAGTGTGTGTCTGCAGATCCGCCGCGACAGCGGTGCCGGTACCCGCTGCTATTGCAAGGGATCTGTGGGGATTACAGCGGGGACAGGGAGCTTCCCCTCGGAGTTGTTTGTATTCTTTAGAGTGTGTAAAGCCAGGGATTAATGCTGGGTAAATCTGTTTCAAAGGAAGCAGCTGCCTCAGGGCTGTTGCATATAAGACAATTGCTGTGTTTCAGCTCTGAAACAAAATAAAGATTGTGCTGTGCTCTGGTACAATGCTGCATACAAGGAAAGCAAGCACTACATTTAAAATCTGGGTCATGCATTCAGCCTGGCAAATGTTTGTCAATATCTTGACACTGTAGAAACCTGATAATACCTTAAATATTCATGTCAAATGTGTTGGCAATTTTCAGACTTGTTTTAAATGAGATGTTCCTTTCTGGAATTTTACAGAAGTGTGAGGTGACATCTCAGATTCACTCAGCAGGATATGTTGAAATTCTCCATGTGTCTGGTGACTATGAATATGCTGGGCTGGGTCATGCTGGTTTTTTCTTTTTTTCACTATTTGTCTACGAGCAGCTGACAAAATCTCAGCACAGCTGACAAATTTTGGCACAGCTGACAAACCAAGGCATTGGCAGTCAGTTTGTCCCCACTTACAATAAACTACTTGTAGCTCCCGCTCCAGCTGATTGCTTCCCGAAGGATCTTCCACAAAAATTTCTCCTTCTTGTTGTGAGCAGTGCACAGATTCATGGTTAGCTGCCCGTTAGAGGAATATAAATTGGAGGGAACTTGACAGAGGTGCATCTGCCCCATGTGCTGGAGGCAGAGGAGGTGGCCAGACTGGCCATGGGGCTGCAGTGTCTCTGCTGTTCCCTGCTCTCAAGTTCATGGTGTAATGCTCCCTAAGATATATCTTACTCTGCCTTGCTCATCTTTGTAGGCAGAAGACCTTTATTTGTTCACCAACCTGCATGGGCAGAAATATCCAAGGTAAAATGTTACAAAACCATATCTCAGCTCTTAGAACTGTCTCGCTACTGTCACTAAAGTGACATATTCAGATGTCACCATACTGAGGTGTGTCGGGACTCACAGAGGAGGATTATTGGTTTCTTTCAGAAATTACAAGAGATAGTGATCCAACCCAAAACCAAGAAAACCCTAACCCCTGGTACTCTCTCCAAGGGAGGGCCACAAGGGTTTTTTGGGTGATTCTTCTCATAAACAAATGAATGAAGTGGTGGGGCTGGAAAGACAAGAATTCTAGGTGTTACCTAAAGAAAAAAAAATATTTTGGTACTCACTTAGGTCAGATCAGTAGGAGCAGTTGCAGTGAAAGAGGTTGAAATCAGAGAAAAGAATAATAAATTTGTTCATTCTTCAGGAAACCTGTGCTTTAGAATATCAAATCATGACACAGAGATTCTAAAATTAAAAACCAAACTGATTTCATAGAAAAGCTGCCTCTAGAGAAAAGGGAGAAGTTTAAAACATTAATTCCTGAGCACCAGTTGCTGGACATTATTGTTAGGGGCAGTAAATGCTGCAGAAATAGCACATCTTTCCAATACCACCTCAGTGACCAAGCTCAGGGACTGTCTCTGGGAGCTGTGCCTGCTGTTCCAGGCCTGCAGTGTGAGGGTTATGGGATGTTACAGCACCATTCTCTCTTTGAAGGATTCCTTAGCCCCCTTTTCCTTCTGGGGCACTGCTTTTGCTTTAGTGAATGAAACCCACCCAGCTCAGATATTTATATTCCTTGTTTGTCTGGGAAATTCAACAATCACCTATAAAGAAACATTTTCACTGCTGTTCTGCTGTGGCTCACGTAATTTCACTCGCTAGGTTGTCTCCAGCCTTTGCTTGGTAGTTGTCAGTTGCTGCAAATGAAATTTTTGCAGGAGCAGGATTGGTGCTCTCCCTTGTTTTGAGGCTGCTTCCATTTCTTTTCATGAGGACTGGGCTTAGTAGCAAATTCCTGGCTCCTAGAAATAGTTTGTCGGATATTTCATACAGTTCAAAGGAAGAGAAAGTTTCACTTATTTTCCTATCTCGTGGAAGCTTGTATCAGGAAGGTTGTTTCCTTCCACAACTTTATTCATTTTAGCTCCTGCTGAGTCTTCAAGTCAGGTTCATCACTGTTGCATTGCTAGTCCTGCCCCTGTGTGTGCACTCGTGGTCGGGAGCGTTGTGTTGGAGCCGGTGCTGCTGCACCGTGACGCAGCCCCATACAGCCAGGGCTCGAAGCCCAATTGTGGGGTGGGGTGGGTGGGGAGGTCCCTGGGCTGCCCGCTAAGGTGTGGGGTGGCACCGCAGGCAGTGCCAGCTGTGATGGGGCTGCTGGGGGCTCTCTTCACCAGAAACTGGATTGCTGTTTAATCCTGGGGTTTGTTGACTCTGTTTTGTGAGTTGTTCCAGCGCTGTCAGCAAATGCAGACTGTGAACCTTCTCTTGGTGCAAAGCAGAGGGTAAAGTGTCAGTGTGTGCTCTCTGTCCAGTGCCAGGATCTGCTGCCTGTGGGCACTTCTGTCTCTTTTGAAGTCCACCTTCTATGTGTCACTTTCATTTTGCTCTGTATATAATCAGATCAACTACTCAAAAGCACTATGTGAGAGCCCAGGTTAGAGTTAGGGATTCTTATTTTCTCATAAAACCCGGTTTTGTGCCTGGAATCTCTGTGCACAATACACACATTGTTACTGCAGAGCTCTCTATTTTGATGTGTTTGTAGCACTAATGGCCATGATAGTGTTATTGGAGTGCATTGCACGTGATCTCTCCTCACCGGCCCATCCTCATTGTGATGCTCTTTACATAAAAGACAAGGGTAACTTTTAACATGTGTTCAAAGAGGGGGGAAAAAAAATCAAACCAGAAAAAGTACACATAGAGTGCCAGAAGCAAGGTGTTTGTACCAGAGAATAGTAATTTGAGTGTTTCCTTGTATTTGGTTAGCATTCAGTTGCCACCATTCTGATCCAGGAATAATGATTCTTTGCTGAAAATGGTATAGTAAGCTAAGATTCTTTTTTTTTTTTTTATGAAATCAGAGGAAAAAGAATTGAAGCATAAAGGAGAGATCTTCTGTTTCCAGAAAGATGGGTGAGGGTTAATTCCTTCTAAGGCCATATGGGTAAACACACAACCCCACTATTCTGCCTGAAGAAAGTAAAATGAATGCCTTAGGTAGGTGAAGATAAGAGGGCCTCTGTCCAAATTTGGGGCAGCTTCCTGGCAAAACAGGCAGCAGGGAAAGGGCCAGGAGGGAGGAAAGTGAAACGCATGTCATGGAGAGATTGGGTCTCTTGCCTGACAGGATGTTGCTTAGAAATGGTTTGTTAAAATGCAATGTTGTCTTTGCATTCTTAGATGTGTTTGTAGGCAAAGTTTTCCCTCTATAAAGCTGAGGGGTGTGGGGGTGTTTCCCATGTCCCCCTCAGTGTCTCGAGTGCTGTCAGGGGGGAAAATGCACCGCAGGTTCACTGCACAATGTTCTACAGACAAGTTGTGTTAAAATGGGTTACAGCAAATAATTTCTTAATACTAATGTTTACTGTTTTCTCTTCAGAGATAATGCTACCTCATGAGTCTAGTTTAATATTAATTACGTGTGAGCTTCTCACAAAAATTCCCATTTTGAAGTACCTGTTCTTTCTGCCTGCATAAGGATAAGGCCATTCCAACACCTCACTGGATGCAGTGCTGTGGAATATCGAGGCAGTGCTGCTGGCCTGGGGAGCCCAGGAACTGCAGCAGCTGGAGGCAACAGGAATTTGGGGGGGGGGGGGTGGATAGAGTCTCATGATTGCCTTCTTTTAATTATCCCTGGGCTCTTAGTCACTTCTGAAACCAGGTCACTGGGCTAGAGAGACCTTTTGGTCTGACTCAGTGTTGCTGCTTGGATGTTAATGCTGACAAATGACAGCCTGACATTAATCCCTTCAGGGCCAAGAGTTCAGACTGAGGGTAAAATCTGCATCACCACCCCTGGTACTGTTTTAGATGGATGTTACTTCTTGCTGCTCTCTTTGTCTGAGACAGATGCATGCAGGCTGATTACTACAGCTCCGATTCTAAAATTGGTGAATCTTATACCTTGCTGATGAGTTTATGGCTGTTAGAAGTTTGGTAAACTAGATCATCATTTAACTGCGTGCAAGGATTGTCACTTCATTCATTCCCTTTTGATCATTTATTTAGTGCTCAGTGGTAGAGTCTGATCATCTTGTTCCTTTTTCCTTGTTTCCGTTTTTGTATTTTCCCTGTGGGGTCACTGATTATCCATTAATGTGGCATGTTTGAGAAACACAGTGACATTCCCCAATAAAAAGCCAGATTAGATACAGGACAATTCACTCAAATGATGACACAATAAGTGTCATATCAGCAAAGCAATGTGTGTTTGCTTTATTTCATTAAATCTGATTTTGTCACCTCTGACCCAACATCCAGTTTACAGCATCAGGACTGTGAGTCCACTCAAGGCTGGGCTGTCCAGAACCAAACTCCTCCTTTTCAGTGTTTAAGTTATACTGGGACAGATTGTTTTGCATTCCTGTAGGAGCAGTGACTGGAAGGAAGAAGATCAGTGGGTTTTCCAGACTGTTATCAATCAGTACCCAAGTGATCTTCAGAGGAGGAGGACTTTGTACCTGGATATGCTGCAGAGATATCTTCCCCACAAATCCAGGCAGGAGCTGGTCAGTGTTGATTTACACATTCATTCAATTATACAAGTTCTTAAACTATGTAGTGAACAGTTGTATTAAAGAATGTTTATTGAAGTTTTTTCATTTTAAAATGTCTTAATTATAAATGTTATTCTGCACAGTAAAGAAGAAACATCCCTGGTTCAAAATGCAGGAATTTAAAAACCTACAGTCTCTTCAAAACAAGTCCTGGGCAGATTTTATAGTCCCACATAGTCTTACAGCCAAACTCACAAAAATAATTTGTTAGCATTGCTTCTGCTGTACAATTTTATAGCTATGTTATGCCACTCTGGTTCTCTTGGTGTTTTTATTTTTCATGAGGATATACAGCCTTGTGGCACTGTCTAGGAATAGTTATTTTAATTGTTCCATGGCACATATGTAGCAGGAAGAGTGGAAAGTTATCTCCCGCTCTAAGGGAGAGGCTATTTTTATATACATAATGCCTTTCAAATTGATTGCTGATTCCTCTTGCACTCCACAGTGAATAAGTACATAGCAGCTAATTGAGAAACCCATTTCAAGGCTAGAACACTTCAGGATGTCATAAGGAAAGTAGGAGGCTTTTTTTATCTCTGTATTTTTAGACCATCTACTTCCCTGTGTTTGAGGAGTGTCTAGTGCAAAGGAGTGACAGTGAAGTGATACTGATAATTAGCCAGAGTTTCACTAAAGATAAAGTTCTTCTGGATTTCAGAAATTTTTCCTTGGACTGAATAGGGCTGAATAGACACCAGCTTTGGACAATGGAGGTATGTTTTAAGCACAGCCACTATTAATGGGTCTCCCTGCTTCTTTGAAAGTTCATTTAAAATTTAAAACCACTAAATTTAAAACTCCTAATTCTACATCGAACTGACGTCTCTTGGGATGTGTATTAGCATGACAACTATGGAAATGTTAAAACACTGCTAAGAATCTATTCTTAAAACATGTGTGTCACATTGGAACACCAGCCCAAGAGTCTTCCTGGCTTCCTTCCCTCTGTGCACAGTGGTCAGTGGACAGGCACTCAGCTCCTGATCCCAGAGCAGCTTGTCTGAGAGGTCTGTGTTTGGAAGAGCAAACTCTCCAGCCCCTGCCTTGCTTAGGAGTGTCTTGGCTCAGGAGCCTGTGAGTCTGGGTCAGCAGCCTGGGCAGTGGGAGCTGCTGAGGCAGAGTGCCTGTGGTTTGGACACAGGGAAGCTCGAGGTGCACCTTCAGCCAGCCACAAGCTGATAGGAATATCTGTGAGTCAGGCAGCAGGTGAGTCAGCATCCCCTGCTCCCCTGCCAGAAGCCTGGAATTAGCGTCTGGAATGGTCCCCTTGACAGCTGTGAGCAGCCAGCCATCTCTAGAATCTTGTTCATCCCTATATATTTTGGGGATATAAGACAGGTTCAAGACTCTACTGCCTCATTCTCTGCAGCCTTTCCTGATACTGCTTCCATCAAAGTCTTAAACCTTGAATATCCTCATGAACCTCACTGAATTAGGCCAAAGCAAGCGGATTTCGGATTAAACCCTCCCCGTTTTTGCTAGGTGCTGACACTGATGGTAGCACTGTGCTGCTTGGCAAACTAAGATTCTACTTCCAAATTTCCTGCTAGAAAGAAGTGAAGCTGATTCCCCCCTGTACTGCTTCTGTGCAATTGCTGTTATTGGTGCCCTGTTTCTCTGCAGATCAGAATTTGCTAGGAAAAGCCTCATCTTGCTGGAAGTGCTTGATATCTCTGGAGACGTATTGGAAGGACCTACTTATATGCTGTGTCCTTCAGGATAGAGAGGGACCATTGCATTTCATTTATTCCCTTTGCAAAAGCATAGCTGAACAAAGAGCAGTGGGCCAGGAGGATGCTGTGGTGCTGGGAGAGAGGGCCATGCTGGAGGGGTGTCACTGCCCAGGACTCTGGGAGACGGTGGCAGCCCTGGCACCTGGCAGAGTGCACTGGCCCTGTGCTGTGGATTCCATGGGAATATTGGTGATACAGTAACTCAATCAATTATATGCAAGGTTTGCAAAAATGTCTAGAATTTTAATTTTATTAATGAGTAGTTTTTAAGCCTTTCTGAAATGCTTTCCTCTTTCAGGTTGTTCATGAGAAGGCTTGGGATCATTGCCATTCCATTAGGAATCAGCGCAGAGTCTTGCTGTTAAACTGGGCTCAGGCCAGGAAAGCCTTTGTCCTTAGGGCAGTGGCGACTGCTGCTGAAGCTGCTGCTGCTCATGAGGCAGAAGTGGTGCTGGCTGATTCCAGGCAAAAGCAGCTGGAGATCTGTGCTGATCTGAAAGCAAAGGTACGTTTGGTTATAAATCCATCACCAAATCTGTATCTAACAGATGCATTCAAAATGAAGTTCTTTAGATTAACACTAACCTGTTTTCAGATAAATAATGGATATCTGTCTGCCCTTCTGTTTATTTTTAAAAATGCTTTCTAAGACCTGAAACAATGGATCCCATAACTTGTTTGCCCTTGTTATAGAAGGTTCACAATATTCTGATTTACTGTGAAAAGAAGTAAAAAAAGATAAAAATACCTGTGTGGTTTTGGTAAGTGAATAGAATAAAGTGGGAGGAGGCTTGGACACAAGAGGAAGATGTTGTGATGTTCATGCCTAAGGTGTTTGTAGGAGGAATCCCATTTCTGGGCATGAGAGGCATGTTAAGATTTGTTTAAACTGCTCTCTGTGATTTTTGAGTTGCACAGAGATGAACATCTGAGAGCATGCATGATGTGTTTTTCTCACTTTACTGATATTCTCTCTGCTGAGCCCTCACTTTTCAGTGAAATACTAAACACTTGATTTAGGTTTTCTACAAGAAGGAAGGCACAGTAAAACCTGTTCTGTGAGGCAGGATTTTGATGTTGATCTAGTTTTTAGTTAGCAATAACACAAAAGCCCTTCTGTCTTGTGTTCTGGAACTGTCTGGCATAGGAAGGTTTGAATCTAAACAGTTTAGGGTTAGAAACTGTCTGGGCATGACTAAGTGGGGAGTACCCTGTTCTGACTCCTGTGTCAGCCTTCCCTTGAGCCAGGGGCAGGAAGGAGTGGTTCTCTGGAGTTGAGGGGATGTTTGGTGATTTTTTACCTAGGCCTTCCTTTCTGGAATGCCTGTGTATATCTTACCTGCATAACCAGAGATAGAAGGGCCAGTTATTCCAGAACTTTGAATTTGAGTCACTTTTTTTTCCTTTGTTTCTTTTATTTTTCTTCTGCACAAGAAGTAACAAGCTGATTTTGGAGTACTTTGTTGTTTCCACATAGTTTAAGATTCTCACAGATGCACTGAACAGTGTCTGAAAGTTTTTTGGATTCTGACCTCCTGTTTCCAGGAACTGTTTGAAACTTAAACCTATTAGAACGACACTTTTCAAGGGTGGCCTTCAAAGGGATCTCTGTTAAAATGTTGAATGTTTGAACAAAACCAACTCACCTGTTCCCCAGAAAAGAGGAATGAAAAAGGAACATTTCTTTCATTAAAGAAGGATATCATTGTGACCTTGTTTTGATCAGCTCCACAACTGAAAGGGCTGGAAGACGGAAACTGAGATTGGGCACAGAGCTCACTCATTTTCAGAGAAATGATTCTCAGCGTATCCATGGCTTCTGTTTTGGTTTGATGGGGATATGCATTTGAAAACTCATAGTTTGCCCAGTTATAGTTCATTTTACAGATTTTTCTTTCCACACTTCTGAACTTTACAGCTACAGAGTGTTGGACATGGAAAGCAGCTGCTGGCAAATAAAAGGGAACTCAGTCCCTTTTATTATATCCATTAATATTATATTGTATTATATATATCAGTGAGCTAATTTACACAGGGAAAACCCATCCCAACAGGGATCTGTAAGATGGGTGAAAAGTGAATCTATCTATTGAGGGAAAGAGTGTGGAACTGGAAATCGGGGATTAGGGCTGTTCTTCCACCTTTTCTTTTTGGCTATTGATTGACTTAACATTCTGCATTTCAGTAAGTTTCACATCAGGAGATCTTACTTGTATCCCTTCGCCAGAGGGGCAGTGTAGTTGCTATGATGATTTACCTGTGGGTAAAACCTAGATATGCTTGTGAGGAGGTTGTATCTGACAGAGAGGGACAGAGATCTCCTTCATTACAGCAGCAGGTTTCAGAGAGCTGCAGCATTTGTGTGCGTGTTGATCCCATGTGTGAAGAGAAGTGATGGCACGCACACGGAAAGAAATGTAATATCTGACAGGTTGTGCACTGGTTTAGTTACTGCAGTAACCACACCATATCACCCAACTTTTATATAGTTCTCTTCCTCTGTCAACGACAAACCAAAGGTGCAGCAAACTCACTAAAGAGTACATGATTTAAAGCTGTTTTAAGTGCACTAGAAGCACCTACGCCATTGATGACACTCTAGGCCTTGTGACTGATAGGAGGGATAATTAAAAAGTAAAGCAGCAGAGAAGTTAAATTAATATTTGTATCAGCTTTTACTTGGGGAAAGGGCTTTCAAATTTTTATTCCATGTTCCATCTCATGGAAGATCAATGCGTGTCCTTAACAAAAATCAGAGTCCCTAAGGAGGAATTTTGGAACAAATCAAGAAGCCCAGGTAAAATAAATCATGAGAACCATATGGTAGTCATCTGAAGGAAATAAAGTGTGAAATGGATAAGGCTGGAGATGATACACTGTACATTCTTAAAGAGGAAATGTGCCTGGTAAATATCTTTAACACCCCTGTTTGCTATGGGAAAGTAAACAAAACAAACCCTGAGGGGTTACACTTTGATGAGTGATCAAGAGTCACTCAGATCTGGTGTGCTTTGTGCTGTGCGAATCTGATCCCTCCAGAGTTCTGGAGCAGACACTGTGTAAAACAAATTCTGTGTAAAATTCCTTTTTCTAAGCAACACAGAGAAGCAAATTTTTCCACGTCTCAAGGTAGGTAAGGCATGAAGTGAGGAGTGATCTTTTCAGAGGATTAGGAGGTGCTGCCTCACAGCTGGGGTTTGAAGTACTTGCTGTATTACATCACAAATTCAGTTGACATGTGCATGCATTCCAAACATTATTTTTCTATTGAATCTATCTTAAACTATTTGTATTCTGGTACTTTCCATCTTCTCATAAAACAATTTTTTAAAAAGACCCAAGGGAAGACCTACAACAGCAGACATTAGGACAGTTGGATCTCCTGTGTGTGCTGCCAAGGGGGGGCTTTTTCTTCCTCAGCACAAAGCTGTGTGCCTGCTTGCCTTTAAATCTCATCTCTCCCTCGTTTTGTGGTCTAGGATTAATCCCCACTCCAACGCTAAAATCTCTTGCAACACATTGTGAATTTTGGGAGAGCGGCTCTTGCATTTCTTATCCTGGCAGAAACTAAGATAAATTAATTTCAAAAAGAAAAGCCTTAGGTGGAATTAACAGGGGCATTGCAAATTGTATAAAGCATCTTACAGACTGCTTACCTGCTCCTTTCCAGTATTGTAAGAAAGGATGTGACAGTAAACTCAGGGGAAAAAAACGTTTCCCTATTGAGCATGTAGTCAAGTCATTGATTTAAATGCTGTGACTATCAGAGGAGATTAACATTGAAGTATTACAACTGAATGTTAAAAAAATCCGCAGAGGTATCACATCTAGTGCTTTGACTATAATCGGATCATTTCGAAGGAAACTTTTTAAGAGAATAAATATTTGAATAGTGAGCTGCTTTAAAAAATGGTTTTCTTTTTCAGAAGTGTTGTCTATTCACCACTGAGTTGACCCATTCATTTGTTGGACATAAAAAATACAAGGAAGTTATAATAGCCTAAATTTTAGATATAGCTACTCATGTTTGTGGTGAACTGAAGAGCTGTAGGATGCTATAGTATTTCTCCAAAATGGATGTGAGCAAGTGTCTAAGACTCTAACATTCATCAAAGATGAGCAAGGTCTGACTCAGTAGTAAGTTTTTAATCCAAATGTACTAAACTTGGGTTTAATAGTCTGGGGTCAGCACAGTATTGACATATTGTGTATTTTGGGTCAGATAGAGCTGAAAGTTACTGGAGACTTCAGACCACCACCTGTTAATACCACACTAGGTTGTTGTTGACAACATGAGGATGTTGATATCTGCAGTGTCAGAACTTCACATGTGGCTGTGTGGTCTCAGGACTCTGTCCAGTAACACAGACTAGTTCTCTGCTGGGACAGGAGAGCTCAGTTGTGTTCCCAGGGAGAGGCAGCATCCTTCTCTCTGCTGACCAGCTGTTTGAGTAGTTGCTGCCCTATAGCCCCTGTCATGGGGAGGTTGGGGGTTTCTATTTACTACTAGGTGTTCACATGGGTTTTGAATGCTGTGAATATAATGGACCCCAGAATTTTATGCATTGAACCACAGAGCATAGGCAGCAGGACATCTCTGGGCCTCTGCCATCAGCTTCTGAAAAAAACATGTGAACAGAAATGGTTCTTGCTGAGTGGTGCTGCTTGATGGGGATATGCAATATGGAGCCCCTGTGCAAATCTGAACTTCTCCCACCTCCTTCTGCAGTCCCTGACATATTGGCTATTTAAAACCTTTGTGGCAGTTCGGAGGTTATTGACACCTGAGAAAAGAAAAATGGTACATACCATGCTCATAAAAAAGCACTCTCTAAATTTAAAAAATGATGGCTTTTTCATATTGTTTGGTCAAACTCTCCCTGTCCTGTAATATTTCAGGCTCCAGAGAACTGTTCTTAATATACACTTTAATTTTTTCCCTTCTATAAGCTCTAGTATTCACACCCTGAGGCACCCATCTCATTAGCTTTCCATTTAGGAATACATACATATACTTCTTATTCTTACTGTATGTCCAGGAATAACACTGTTAATATTTTATGTCAGTGTGTGGTGGCTTTGAATAGTGCAAGTCTTTTTTTATTATTATCAGTTGGTACAATTACACATCACAGTAGCAGGTCTCCTATACATCCCGGTTTCCTTGGCAATGTCAGCTTTGTTGGGGCACAGTTTGCTTGTGACTTCTAACGTCTTGGCAAGCAAGTGACTACCTGGAGATGTAGAAATCTGCAAGGTGCCCCTTGCGCAGCGCAGAACCTCGCCGGTGCCTGTGCTGGGAGTGCTGCGTGTCTACAGCTGCTGGAGCTCCTGCACCAGCATCTGCTACCAGCAGGTCCAGTGGCTCCCAAATCCCGTATTTTCCGTGCATGCCCAAACCCTGTATGTGTATCCAGCATTGCTGCCTGCGACTATTGGGGCTGTGCGGATCCTGGCAGGGTCGTGCTTTGTCCAGGACCAGCTGCAGCATCTCTGTCCTGCAGATGTGAATGGGTACAGCATTCATCCCTTACCTTCTCTCTCATCCTGGCAGGCAGTGAAGAGTTTGAGTAGTTGAACTAGAGTTTGTATTGAGAAACTGTGGATAAATGCAAGTATGTTTGAAAAAACCTCTTTTTTTTCCAAAAGAAATGCACGACTTTTTAGTAGTCATTGAATAGACATTTCCATGCAGTTAGTGACTTAGAAAAAATGGTTAGCTTTGTGACACAGACTTCTATAGTCCTGTTTAATTTGTAAAATACTTAAATTCAAGGGATTTATTATCTCATTAACCCAAGTGGAATTTATGTGCTTCTATTACTCTTGAGAGAAATTGAGTGAATCCTTACTCTTCTATGGAAAACTGGGTCTTTACTTTTTTTTTCTTCTACATTTCCCTCCTCGTTTCTTAAAAAAATTTTCTTTTTTTGTGTACCTCAGAATGGCAGGGAGTTGCTCAGGCAGGAGACACAGATCAGCATGTGCTGCTTTCATCTGAAGTATGAATGACTGAGCTATCTTGCAAGTGAAGAGACCACACTGCTGGCAATGAATGTCACCTTTTAATGAGTTTTGCATGTTAATCTTGTAGTGATCTCAGTTTGGCCAGTTCTAGGGGAGATAGAAAGCTATGGCCTTGTGTGGGGAAATAAAAAGCTTGCCAAATTAAAAAAAATCATCTTCCTTGTTAGATGATGGGTCCGTTAGGAACTGAACTGAAAGCAATATCCTTACTGAAGGGCTGGTGTTGCAATCCTGTTATTTCTTTAGCACATAACTTCTTATCACTTAATCACATTTTACATCTGCTTTGCTTTTTTCTGTTTTTCAGAACAGGCTAGAAAGGCATAGCTCTAAAAGGGCCTTTTCTCTATAAACAGAATTCCTTTAGTCACCAACTTGTTCTGAGGCTGCAGCCCTTATTTTAAAAATGTGAAGGAAAAATGTCATAGTTGACGTGGTTTTAAATCCAAATTTGCAATTGAGAGACCTTTTTTCCCCCTCTGTGCCGTGTGGCTTCCATCTGGAAGAATCAAGAGGTATCTCTGACTTGCCATAAATGGGATAACTCTCATTCTATATTCAGCAAGACCCTCAGCAGAGGAGATGGTGATGATGCAGGGAGGCTGGGAAGGAGGGGAGAGGGTTAGAGCTGGTTTGGGCAGCAGATCACTGTGGTTATCTGAGCATGCGGGTTTCTCAATGTAGTTTTGGACTCTACTGGTTCCCAGCTTTCTCTCTCTCTCTCTCCATTGTGCTCCATGTGAGCACAATGTAAGCAGCTGTAGGAAAGTCTGAGATGACTGAAGAGTGCTGTGGGAGGGCAGCTGATGCTGTGTCTCGTGCAACGCGGAGCTCATCCTTCCCAGAGCTTATTTCATGGTTCTCAGTGACTGCTTGGGCTCTGTCTGGACTGACCAAAAAGCTGCTGGACTTGTTCTGTGGTCCAAGGGTACCTTCAGTAGCCTGACAGGGAGCTTTGCCGCCCAATAGCAATTTCATTGGTACTTGTACCGATTTTTGGTGCAGATGAGATGCACAATCTAACACTGACCTCAGGTAGCCTGTGCTGCCCCACTGTGAAACGTGAAATGGTGCTTCATGACTCTTGCTCACTGGGATTTCCCACCTGCCTTGTACAACAGCCTGTGGGACAAACGTGGGGAGACACATTGTGTGGTGTTTTTTTATGCATGGGATTTTTAAAATGCTGAATTCCTTAATAGTGTTTGAATCTCTTGTTGTCTCGTAATCCAATTTTGCTGTTTGTGACCATGCAGCCCTGACCTGCAGTTGTTGTGCTCCTGTGACCCCACCATGAACAGGCTGGTTCTGTTCTGACGTGGGCTTTCATGGCTGGCCAAATTTTGTAGTTCTTCTTTTGCCATGTAGAATCTTCACTTGTGAAGTTATTTTTCTTGAAGAGACCTACTAATTTTTTTCCCAGGGATTCTTAGAATCAGTTGTGAACAGTCTGAAGAAGAAAAAGCAACTTGCAAACCATAAGAAAAATAAGGAAAGATGAGCAGATGTGTTTCAGAGATTAATAAAACTCTGGGAGATTCTAGAAGGGTATTTAGATTGTGTCATTTTATAAGGTTGAAAAAGCGAGCTAGAAAACATCAGAGTGGGGATCTCAGAGGATTTTCCTTTTATGCCTCCAGTTATGACAAACAGTAATGGCTTTATCGCGCAATTATTTGGAATTTTTGCTTAGAATTTGGATTCTAGAAGCTTAGCGTGTCTGTGTGGCACACAGTGATCTGAGCTCTGGGTAGTCATTTGTGGCACTGTTCCTCCCAGGATTTTACGTCCTGTTGGTTCCTAGTGCACATTTTCTTCCGTTTCCAAAGGCTGATGTTGCTCCCTGCTCGACCTTTGGCGTGCAGACCCTCCTCACTCCAGGCACCTGCCCTGTGCTCCAGTGTACCCAGCTAAGGAGCTTGATGCCACCTCTTGTGTCACCATAGGCAGCTTCAAGGTTTGTTTATAATAAATAAGTCATTGCTGCTTGAGGAGAAAACCTTACATGGTGCTGTGTTACCATGTGCTAATTTAATGGGAGTTCCCAAGGAAAGACTCTCAAAAATTGTTCTGTCTTTAAAAGCATTAAGTGAATGATCAATGCATTATTACTATTCAGATGTTAGAGTGAAAGAACTAATTTATTATTTTAATTAGTTTGTAGTGTACTTTATATTATTTAATATGCAATATTGAAATAATGAACTGAAAAAGGGTGTGTATGCATTCTGTTCAGCACAGCAATTTAATAATTTACTTGACAAAACCTCCTCTAATAATACATTAACTGTGAAATGTACTTGAAATGCCAATTGTAATTAAAAACTTTCAGAACTTAATGTTGGCAGTGCTTGTACTGCTAAAATGAAAACTGTTTTGTGGAACAGGCAATGGGGGAGCCAGGTTTCAGTGTATTTTCAATATTAGTTTAACTACTAGGATTTTTTTTAATAATTAAATAAAACATTTACTGTTGGCACAGTAAAATATACCCTTCTGATTTTTGAACTCGTAGGAATGGAAGAATGCAATCAAGACCACGTTAATTTTTTTTGTGCAGTCTGTGGTCCCAGATTGCTGCTGTAGTGAAGCAGAATTATTGTTTGGGAGGTTTTTTGTTCTCCAGACCTGTACTATCCTGCCTCTGGAGATAAAAGCCTGATGAATGCAGCAGGCTTTCTTGGCATGCTTCAATTGTAGGAATGCTGGCAATTCACCATCAGGTGGTCACTTTTGAACAGCAGAACGCTAAAAGCCAGGAAGTGCACTCTGCAGAGATTCCTCAGCGCTTCTGCTCCGTGCCCTGCCTGCCCAGCAGCGCTTGGCAGCAGTGCCAGAGGCTCTCGGACACGAGCGGCTCCGCCTGTGCCGCGTGCGGGACCGCGCAGTGCCGGGAAACGAGGGCTGTCCACTCTGTCCTTTGGCACCACGAGTGCTAGTCCAGCTCCTCATTTTTTAACCTTTGACCACATGGACAGGACTGGTTTGGGAGTCTCTCCTGCCACTTCCTGTGGATGTAGATATCAGGAGGTGTTCCCCTGCTTGGCCCACAGGGAGTTGAGGCTGTGAGACTAGAACTGCTCTCTAGCACAGAGGATTTTAATGTTTAAATGTTGTTTAAAAAGGGAAACATACTGGTATTTGAATCACCTGGTTAATGTCTAATTTTTGTTACTTCTTACACTTCACTCTACCTCTGCTCTGTTAAGAACATTTTATCCTGTATGATTTCAACTGTTCTTGTGGGAAAAGCTATGGCATAAGGCCAGCCTACAGAATCGCAATCACATTTTGTACATATTTTGCAAGCATTGCTTTTCTGGCTTTTACCAATGTTCCTTTCTTTGTTTTATTTTTGGGTATTTTGTTTGTTTTTGTTGTTGCAATTATTTCCTTTTTTTGTCACAATTATAAATTGTTTTTAAAGAAAATTATTCTTCTTTTGCCCTAATGAAAAGGCATGGATTAGAAAAACGTGGGAGGGAGCAGGGATAATCTAAACTAATTTCATATGCTGGATACAGAAAATAATAACTGGGTATTGTGACCAAGTATGGTACAGTAAAACTCTCCTCTGGTAGCCTTGTTACCCATTTTCCTGATTGGCATTGGGCTCATACATTTAAAATCCTAACTAAAAAATGAAAAAGTAGATTAAAAATTGAAATTTAAAAAATGGAAAGCATGTTCTACCCCCTGAGTAAATGTGTGTGTTAGTAGTGATTTAGGGCAGAGTAGGGAGCATTGTAGGAGTGGAGATACACACCGAGTTATTGGCCTATCACTTCTGTCTGGGGAACACTGTTCTGTGATTAATGCTTTGTCAGCTGAGTGAAGTTCTGAATTTGATGCTTGGTTATGCTAATTTGTTTGTACATAACCTGTGAAAAGCCTAGATTGTGCTCCAATATTGATTTCTGACTTGGATCAAAAGGCTGTAACAGAAGAGCTACATGGAAACAACCAGAGAAGGTGATCGTGGCATGTCACAAGGCTGGGATGTCACATATGCCATGCAAACTGCTGCTAATAAGAATGGATTAATAAGGGGGCTTGAGATGATTTCAGGACAGATTAGTGTCTGTGTCTGCTCACTGCTTCAGTGTGGTTTGCTTCCTTCACTCAGTTGTCACCATCCCAGACTCCCTGCCGGGTTCGGTCCGTTCTCCACGGCCATTTCCAGGCAGTGGTTCCCCTGAAGTATCAGGGGAATGCAACTTTTGTTGAGACCAATTTAATGGCCTCGCCATACTAATGACTGCAATCAAACGACCAAACAAGTCCCTGGTTAACAGCTAAATTAATATCCAGAGAAGACCACTAGAGGATCAGGAGAGTTCTCAGACATGGAGGGAACTGTAGCTGCACCATGAACTGCGCCTGACAGCATCAACCTCAGTACTGGAGAGCATTTGAAAGGAGAAGCAGGATGTAGGAAAATCCAACCTTAAAAAAAGCAATTTTTTTGTTACATAATCTGACTGTTACCTCATATCAGTTGAGAAAATCTGTGATGTTATTACAGAAGTGTAAAGCTCCTTCAAATGCTCCTGCAGCTTATCCCAGCTCCAATCTGAGTATGCTTTTAGCAGATTTCATTCAGTGTTTGCTTGTTGTTGGATTTAAATCTTTCTATATATGGTTTTGCTTTGGTCTGTTTCAAAAGAAAGGTAGAAAGGATTGCATGTCCTTCTAACTCATTTTCAAAGCATTTGTCTTTGAGTTCATTAGCGTGGCAAGTGAAGGGTAACTGAAACAATGTAGCATTTTATTTTAGAGTCTTAAACTGGGTGAGCAGGCTGCTGGCAAAATTGCTACATGAAGCTTTCAATTCAGACAGCCCTGGTGTTACAAGTTTCAAGTGTGTGGGAAGCTTAATTCGGGTGTTGCAGATGAGGCTGAAGGTACCTCTCCAGACCCCGAGGTCACCCCCTGCCCAAGCAGGGTCAGGTACAGCTGGTGACCCAGGACCATGTTGAATCCAGGTTTAAACAGCTCCACAGCCTCCCTGGCCAACATGTTCTAGTGTTCATCCAGCCTCTCAGTAGGGAAGTGATGAATGGATTGGAATTTCAGGTGTTTCAGTCTGTGCCTGTTGTTTCCCCTCCTGTCACTGGGCACATCTGGAAGAGCCTGGCTCTGTCCTCTTTGCACCCTCTGCATTTTCAGGTTATTTTCATGTTATTACTTTGCCTGCATTCCATGAGAAGTCACAACATTGTTCAATGTATTGCAAAGAACAAAGTATAATTGTTATTTTAGCAAGAAGCAGGGCAAGCACGGCATCGTTCAGAGATGCAGCTCTCTGAGAACCTTGGACCATGGGGAGTGCTGGATTTCTAAACAGAACATCTTTTATAAGCACAAACCAGAGGAGTTAATAATCTGCACACACAGCCAGTGAAATGCAGTAGAGGTGGAAAAACAATAAGCATTTTCATATCTTTGTATTAAAGCACTAGAAAGCCAGCTGAAAAATGGCTGCAATGCTTGTTCCTTAGAAGAATGCAGAGTTCTGTTAGTGCTTGACAAAACCATTACAAAAAGAGCTGGCAGGCCAACAAAAAGGAGACATCATTAATCCTGTTGAAACCAGTGTGAAACAGATGAGCACACAACTGCTTTTGACAGCACAGAGGTAAATTGGGGCCCACGCTGGCTGGGGACGCCGGAGATGAGTCACTGCCCATGGCCAGGTACAGGGACAAGTTGTCTTCTTTAACCAACACAGCCAGGATCGTGTCAGGAATGGATTTTTGGCACGCTGGGCTGGCTGGTCCATCCCACCCCCAAGAATTTTCGTTAGGAAGTGTGGCAGGCCCTGCAGCAAGGGGTGTGGGGGAGCAGGAGCCTGTCCTGCTCTGCCAGGCAGCTGCTGCCTCTCTTCCCACAGAGGAGTGGGATGTCAGGCATGCAGGACCCCCACAGGGTCTGAGCAGGGGCTGGGGTCCTGGACTGGGCTGCACCATCTGTAAGCTGACAGAAGGTGAAGTCGCCGTCACTGGAGTGAGCCCTGGTTGGAAGCACGGTGCTGTTCCAGAGCTGCCTGTGCTAAAGGCTGCGAATGGACTCTGCTCTGTGACTCTTGGTCTCCATCCCTTCATAGGTTCTACGTGCCAAAGGGAGATGTGAATTTCTAAGATGGTTTTAGCAATTTTGCCTAAAACCTTTTCATATGTGATTTTATTGTGTATTATGCCATCAGTTGGGAACTGCACATGAACATGCAGAAAGATGGTGCTTGCTAAACGATTGTGTTGTTGATAAGATTATAAATCATACTTTGTAAGCAGATTACACGACTTTCCTTCCCAGTCTCATCTTGGCAGGATCAGTGTTACACAGTCTGCTGCAGGACTGTCTCTTCAACTGTTTCTTCCAGGTTCTACAGTGGAAAGCACAGCAGGAAGAAGCTGCTAAACTAGAAGCTGCTGTAGCTGCCACAAGAAAAAAAAAGGAAGATGAGAGAGAAAGGCTACAGAGAGAACAGGAAACCGTTCGTCGAGCTCAGGATAAAGAGAAAGTATGAGAAACTTTTACACATTTTTGCATATATTCATGTGTACCATTGCTTCTAAATCTATAACTGATGTCATAGCACATGTATTCTTGTAAAGTATTATGCATTGATGTAGAGATGGGCAAATGGTTTTGCTCCTGTCCATTTTAGCTCTAAAGCTGCCTGCTCTGACACACCAGTTGTGTTACTCTATTGCATTTCTTAAAAAAAAAAAAGCCTCAGCAAGTCACTGTGTCTGTATGTCACAGAATGAGCACAGAGGCACGGCTGGGTTTGACTCCACAGGTCTGTGCCTTTGAGCAGCATGGCAGCCTCAGGAAGCTCCCAGTGCTGCAGCTGTGTGCTGCAATGCAGCAGAGGAGCCTGATAGCACAGTGCCTGCAGGATAGCACGGGGCTGTGGGGGCACCTCTGGGGGACAGTATTCCCAGTACTTGTGTGCTGACTCCTTGGGAAATGGCTTGGATGCAACTTAATAGAAACTCAGAAATGCACTGTTGTGAATGTAATGCTTTAGAAAATCAAGCTGTGTCACAAGTATTTGTGTTGGCCTTTTTACTTAAGTGATGTGGCAAAAATCCATGTGGTTGTTTCACTGAGATTTTGCCTCTGAGTCCAGTGGCACAGAGAGGGACATGTAGTGAGGGTTTGCTGCTCAGGTCATGAGTAGCTTTGCTGCTGCTTCTCTTTTTTTTCCAGCTTGTTCTGTGTATTTGCCTTTGTACACACAACGTTTGTAGTGGCAGGTGGCTCTGAAACCACAGGCAAAGAAGAGGCTTAGGGAGGCAGTGCTGACCCAACCACCACCAATATTCATTTTATCTGTAAATATTCTGGTTGTGCAAACTTCTCTCTTGCTGTGTGTAATGCCTATATAGAGCAGTCCTCTGCCTATGCACAGATGGAATAGCAGCTGTTTGGGGTCAGCAGTCATATGTTTCATTGGAGTATTTTACATCCTAGATCCTTAAAAGGGCTGCTAACCTTATACTGCAGCTGCTTTTCTGGGGAAAGCAAGCAGAATATTTAAAATACCCACGAGTAGTGTAAAAGGAATGACCACACTACCTACTGTAACCTAGGTAAGGTATGCCCAGCAATTCCAAACCTGGGAATAGGTAAAATGCCATTAATTCTAAATACCAATACTACAGTTGCTCTCTTAGATTGTAGATCAGAAATTTTCCTGTGTACTTAAATACAGAATTTCAAAAATATCTGCTGGTCTCTAATTAGAGTTTATAAGAAAGACTTCAGGCAAAGGGAATACAAAAGGGGAATAATTGCAAAGAGAAAGTTTTATTTCATAAATTTAAGGATTCCAAACATGAAATAAAAGTATTCTAAGAAATACGGTTATAGCCACCCTTGTTTCCTGACCTTCACATGTTGAAAACGCCCTGTATACAGAAATGATTGGCTTAAAGGTTGGGACTCCTGAAACATAAGCACTGATTGGAAGACCTATTTTAGGTGTGAATCACAATTGTGAAAGGTTTCTCTGCACGAAGTCAAACATTCTGTGCAATGTGCTGCACATGGGTTGGGGCAGTCCCAGGCACAAGCACAGACTGGGTGGAGAAGGGATGGGGAGCAGCCTTGGGGAGAAGGAACTGGGGGTGCTGGTGGGTGAGAAGCTGTGTGTGCCCCGGCCACTGGCACCCAGAACCCCCTGTGCCCTGGGCTGATCCCCAGCGTGGGCAGCAGGGATGGGGGGGGCCCTCTGCCCCTGTGCTCAGGTGAGACCCCACCTGCAGAGCTCCTCCAGCCCTGGGGCCAACAGCAGGACTTGGAGCTGCTGGAGAGAGTCCAGAGGAGGCCACAGAGCTGCTGCCAGGGCTGGAGCCCCTCTGGAGCCAGGCTGGGAAAGCTGGGAATGTTCACCTGGAGTAGGGAAGGATCCAGGGAGAGCTCAGAGCCCCTTCCAGTGCCTAAAGGGGCTCCAGGAGGGCTGGAGAGGGACTTGGGAAAGGGATGGAGACTGGAGTACCAGGAAAAAGGGGAATGATTTCTCACTGACAGTGGTCAGGGTCAGATAGGATACTGGGAAGATACTAGATATTCTATTGGCAGTGCTGGGTTATTGGTTGGACTTGAAGATCTTTTCCAATGTGAATGATTCTGTGTTTTGCAACATATGTCACTGCAAGATAGGAATTACAAGCTTGCTATAAATTTCACCAGTTGTTTCTGAAGAACTGTCCTAGTTTATGGAACAGGATCCTGTAGAATTCATTCATATGAAGAATTCAGAGTTTCACTTCAGCAATATTTACTTGACTATTCCTCCTTCTGCATCCCAAACCTCTCATCTTTCCAGATAAGCTTTCCTGCTCAGGTTTCGGTCTTCCTTGAGGTCTTTCTTTCTCACTCAGCTTTGGAAAATCTTTGTACTTCTGTGAGGAACACTCCTGTGCTTCTTCAGCAGACTCTGCACCTCAGCACAATGAGCTGGGCTGGGCTGGATCCAGCCCTTTGAGATGACCCAGGATAGTTCAACTCGAGGAACATTCACTCTTCTGAGCAGCACAGTTGAAAGGTTTGATGGCAGAGTAGGAAAGCAAGGAACAAATGGAAGTGGTAGTCTTCAGATTGTGGTGGAAAAATATATT
Source organism: Corvus kubaryi (assembly GCF_017639235.1). Lineage (NCBI taxonomy): Eukaryota > Metazoa > Chordata > Aves > Passeriformes > Corvidae > Corvus > Corvus kubaryi. Next base: position 413,205 of record NW_024581135.1, read on the forward strand.
CAAATTCCATGTTCACAGTCTGATTTTACTACTTTTGTTGTGGGGGCTCCACACCCTCTTGCTCTCCTAGCAAATATTCTGTTAGCTTGTAGTGGTCTAAAATAGAAATTTTATTCTAAAAGGATCAAAATTGGAATCTCTAACTTAATGCTTTTCTTACTTGCTTTGTTCTCACTGCCTGGGCTTTGGAATGAGTGTTAATTTGTTTGCTGTATTTGTTCAAACTCTAGCTGAAAAAATACTGGGCTGAGAAAGAGCTCAAGTGGCAAGAACAAGAGGAGAGAGATCTACAACATCTGGAGGAATTGAGAAAATTAATGGCTGAACAAGCAGCCAAAGACAGAGAAAGGTAAAAGAAATTAAATGTGAATACCTATGGTATCAATAGGAGCTTCTTATAATCTAATTTGCTTTGATCTCCTGACTTTCTTATTTAGAATAAATTGAGGATAAGTATTTTTTTTCCATCCTGTTTGGCAAATGCTTCAAACTATATAGTAAGGTTGCATCCTAGGTGATTGTATCCTAGATGCAATTTATTTCAGTTTGAATTAATTCACATCCATCAAAATTTCAGACCATTGTAAGCACTAAACTGTCATAAATTGTAGCTGAGTAATAAGACCTTCTATATTTCACTTTGCAAAATGTTTTATAATCAGGTTTGGTTTGTTCGAGGGGCAAGTGAAAGCACTTAACAGACTCAAAGATATTTATTGTTATCTTAGAGAGTCCTAAATTGCTCATCTAGTTGTAGATGCTCTTCACCTGTTTGATGGGATTTAGGACTTAAGCCTGCTCAGGCTTGAATTGCCAAGTCTTTGTTGCACAATATGGCCTTTCATGGCCTGTTGAAGAAATACGGGATTTCATAGAGGAATCCCTCTGTCAGAAGAACATAAAACCCCTGCACGTAGTCTGCTAATAACTGCTCTCAAAGCATAGGGTGACTCTTTTTACATAGAGGAAACCATCAAATTGTGTGGACCAGAAATGCAATTAAAATAGGATTAATGTGTCATTGGCATTAGAATATTAAACTTGGTATTAAGCATTCTGTGGGAAACACTACTCGAGTATTATTTTGTTAGGACACCTTGCCGACAACTTACTTTGAATGTCTATGTCATTATGCTACAGATATATCTATCTTCCCTTAAACATGCCTGCAGTGGTTTTAGCTCATAGGAGAAGGAACACATGTATTTGAATTACTGAATTTTCAGTAGAACTGATCAGGAAAAACTGACTTTTCTTTAAACCTGTGTACTGCACTCTGCCATTCTGCTGGGAATCTTCTTCTTATGTTAATAAACATTGCAGAATAAACTATAAGGAAATGGCACAGTTTGTTGAGGAATGCAGGGAGGAAATAATCACCCCTTCAGGCTATTGCCAATGAGAAGTCAGTAAATGCTCAGCATCCTGTTACTCAGAGCTGACCTACTGTACAAAATGAAACACTGACTGTACAGGCTCAGGTACACACGTGGCATTGTCATGTCCCAGTGCAGCACTGCAAAACTAACAGTGTCCTGGCATGTTCCACCTGTCAGAGCACAGAAACTGCATCTGAGTCTTTGCAGAACACTCATGAAACATGGCACAGGCTGGTTACCACAGTTCTGATCCAAGACATTTTCAGGGCCTTTTGGGAAGGAGGTACATCTGCTGCAGTCCCTGCTTTATATGTGCACAGGATCACACACTCAGATATTCTGAATGTCTTCATTCTATGTGTCTGTGTCTTTAGAACACTAAATTATAAGCTCTCTTTTAATGTGGTATCAACAACTACCAACTGCATTTAACTCTTACTGTGCTTCAAAAATTAGCATCCAAAAACGCAAGTGTTTGTTGTTACCAGTCCACTTCTCCTTTTTCATTTGTGCAGTGAGTTTTAGTCAGGCTCTCTGTCAGGTCCCTGAGGCAGGAAATGATTTGAAAATACATCACATATTCTAAAAGAATGTTACCCCCAAAAGCAATAGATTTGGCATTACTCTCGCAGGGTGAAAATAAAATTGGCATGGAATTGTGCAAATATTTGCACTGACTACCTATGGGAAATGGGTTAGCACAGCCCTGCTCTCCAGGGAGGCAGTGAGTGGGAATCACCTGCACGTGTTCTACCCCAGCACCTGAACTGCTGCCAGCCTGGCCCTGGATTCCAAGGGAAAGCAAGGTTTGCTCTGTGCCAGAATTTGATATGGTTGACCCCCAGGAACAGAGCGATGGCAACTGTTTGCCATGGGGTTCTGTTCACCAGTGCAACTCCCCCGAGCCCTCACAGCAGCTCTGTGCAGGCTCACCTCTCTCATCCCACCTCAGGGCTCTCACATGCTCCCCTGAAAGTCTCCTGGTCTCTCCAGACATAGTAGTTCATTATTTCCTATGGAATATTTATGAGACAGTGTCTGAAAGCAGAGTTTTAATGAAAATATGCTTATCAAAAATTACACAAACGTGTACCTGCAATGCTACAAAAGGTACCTTTACTGAAACTGATCAGTTATGCTCATTTATCACCTGGTGATTTATTAAAATTGTTACTTACTGTGGAGCTTAAAAGCAAAATTGGGTATTAAGACATTTTGATTTTGAGGTTTTCTATAAAATTAACCTTACTTAGAAGAAATAGTAGCTAAAATGTTGCTAAGTGTAAAAGAGTGAAAGAGAATGAACAGCTTTATATAGATGTGAACAAGGTGAAATCAAAGCTTGAGTAAACATTTGGAAGCCAAGTATAAAAAAGTATTGTAAGGGCGTTCCAACTTAGGAACATGATGTGCAGTTGAGTATGGATTTCCAAGGGTGTCTGCCTTCCCTGGGTGTGGATTTCATAGCTGTGCCATTGCCTGCTGACAGTGACACTTCATCTTTGTTAATCCTGGCCATGCTCTCTCCAGCCTGTGGGGGATGATAACACCGCCATGAAAACGTGACCCTCCGCAGGAGCAGCGATTGCTGTGGCACCGTGCCCCGGCTCCACCCCGCTCTCCCTGGCTGCTTTTTGGCAATCAGTCAGGATCACCTGGACTGTTCAAACTGGGTATGGAAAGGCCACAAAATGCTTCAGTTTAGCACTGCTTTGTATTCCCCTGTGCAGGAAAACTGCCACGGGCGAGACAAAGTGTTTGAAGTTAGGCCTGGCCCAGTGCCCCCCAGTCTTCCTTCTTGGCTTTGCGCAGAAGCTTCCACAGTATTGAATTTCATGTTTGATAACTCTGGAGTATTTTAAAACATGTATCACAACAGTCAGCTCAAGCAGAGTGAAAGGGTTTCAGTATAACATAATTTTTGTCATTTTGCAAAAAAAAAAAAAAAATCTGTTTTTATTAAATGTTCTCCATGTAAAAAGCAGATCAGGCTTTTTCCCTGGTACAGAATGACCCCTGAGCACTACTGCTGCAGCATTTCTCTGCCTAAACTACAGTGGACATTGTGAGAAACTGGAAGCCTCTCTGGGGTACTCTCAGGCAGCCTTGTACCACTCTCTTAAGATAAAATTGTCCTGCTAATTGTGATTGGGTTATTGACACAGAAGTCTTTGCTAGCTACCAGCAGAACTGTAGGTTTAGTTCTGATTTTTGCGGTTTGTGGCACAAGTCATATACTCCTTTGAGCTTACTAAAATTTAGAGAGTAAAAAAATAACAATACATGTTTTATTGTAGTTGTAGCAGCTGTCTCATCTCAATTTCTCTAAAGGCAAGTTCAAATTTGAAGGGCAAAAGGAGGGTAATTCTCCAAATTCAAAGCATGGCATTGGCAGCTCCTGTACAAGGACTAAAAGTGACATACCAACAAATATCTACAGCTCCATAAAGAACAGACTCTGCACAATAGTCTATAAATGCTTGCAGTGAAAGATGGAGCAGCACAATAGTGCTGTGGATAAAGTGCTGGAGATACTGGTGTGAACCTCCAGCTTTTTCCTTTGGAAGAAGGGTGTGAGTCTCAAGTTTTTTCCCTTTTTTCAGTGATAAGACTGGGAGTGAGGTGTTTCGGAAAGGGTTATAGGAAAGATTTCTTCTGCCATACACAGATGTGAGAGAACATTTCTTCTTGGCAAAGAAAATGGGGGAGAAAAAAGAGTACCAGGGCTATATAAAGCATGCTAGAGAAAATCTGTGGTCTAGGCATGGAATCTGAAAGGTTAGCCAAGTTGTTTAAAAGAACAACTGAGCAACCAAAACCCACTGAAAAACAAATCAAAAAGCACAACTCCCCAAACTTCCCTTCCCCAAAAAACCCAAACCAAAAAACTCCAACAAAAAGGACACGCTCAAATGAAAAAGCATCTTTGCCTTTCTGAGGTGCTTTGATGAACCACCACAGCATCCTAAGGTGGATACAGAAAACATCAGAATAGTTTTTGCACTGAAATGGTAACACAGAAATGTAAAAGTGGCACTGCCCAGAGTTTCCCTGTGTGTGCTCGGCAGGGTGCAGTTCTGACGAGCGCTGCTGGAGAAGCGCTTACTGGAGAAGAAGGAGCTGGCCCTGCTCCAGGCCCGGCAGGAGAAGGAGAAGCGCCTGGAAGTGCTCCGACAGCAGGTGGGCTGGGCCCTGGCTGCAGGGATTTCACATGCACACTCATACAAACACAGACTGCCGGGGCAGGGAAAGATAAAAAGAACAATCTCTCAAAAGCAAATAAATGAACAAGGTAAAAGGCACTCTTGGTCTGACTAGCAGTAATTCTGTCATATTATAAATCCTATGTGCTTTGTAGCTCTGACAACAGGAACATTATGGCATTAAATTGTACTGTAGGAGCTGTTGATATCTGAAAGGAGATAGAGAAGGTTTTTCTAGGTTGGATGTGATTTTTCTTCTGTGATTTTTTTTCTGGGTTTTGTTTGTTTTAATAACCTTAAGTCTGCCTTGAATCTTAGGAAAGATTTATGAGTAATTTATGTTCTTTTTAAATTCTGAAAACTTGCACATCTTAGGTGACTTTTCTTCAGAGATATTTGACTCTGAAACTTTTGCATATTACTTTTAAAAGGACAACCATGAAATGCTTACTAATGCTTGCTAATGTCATAGTAAGACATTAGTAAGTGCTAGGGTTATTTTTTTTCTCCTGCTGACTTTTGAAAGAGTAATTTTGCCTTAATTTACGTTTCTGTATGTAATCTCCTTGTTTTTTCCTCTAAAGAGGCTGGTTAGTAGTCATGATCTGTTGAGCTCTTCCCACTGACTCAATTCTCTTGCCGGAGTAGAAAATGCTTCTAGAAGGGCCTTTGCCTGGGGTGATGTTCCCACTTCATTATACTTCTCTGACCAACGTTTATTCTCTGTTTCACACTAATGAAATTCTGCTTTATAAAGTACGTATATTGTTTGTATAGGGGGAAAAAAAGATCTTTAGTAAAGTCATTCAGCCTGTAGATTTGGGCAGCCTGTAAATACAAGGTGACATTTTATTAAAGAGATGGGTGAAAAAATTATTGTGTGCAATTTAAAGTATTTTTTTTCTGGTTTTAGCCATTCATCATATGGGCTTGTGACTTTAGTTAGTTTGCTCATGCATCTTTCTGTGTTTTTCCAAAGTAGTATTAGCCTGTGTCTGAATGTTTTAACACAAAGAAAGTAAACAATGAAAAAAGATTAACTCTGGCACAGTACAGTGTCTGGGAGACTTTGATACTGATCTAGCCACAGGAAATTGCACAGTTAAAGCAGATGCTTTAGAAAAAAGCCAGAGTTGTGTTATTTGGGGCGTATCACTCGATGTTGTTGTCCGTGACTCTCTAAAAATTGTGAACTATCACCCTGAACACCTTTGTTTCCATTGGAAGAAAAAGAAGAAAGTTTGGACTTCCAGGAATTTTGGGTATTGCAGAATTATGAGGCTGCTGGATCCTTGTGGAGACTGGGCTGGACACTGGAGCTCATGTCAGTGTCTGTTGGAGAGCTCAGGGTGCTGTTGCTTCTCTCTCACACATCTTGTTGTGCCCAGGCCGTCTCTGCAGCTGGGACCCTGCGCTGCTGTTATGCTGCAAAGACAATGAATAATTGTGTTCTGGAAGGGTGTGTTATTGATAATGACCTGCTCTCACCTTAGCTCTACATAGACAGAGTAATTGTTATTTTCATATTGTGTCTTTAGGTTGCTGTTGTTGCAAAATTAGATCCAGCCAGAGCAGTGGCTGATACGGTGGCGTCAAGAGCTCGGCTGGGCATTGGAACCAATGATGAGTTTGAGCTGCAGCAGCCACTGTTCAGGTTGCACACATACAGTGAAGAACAGGTAACGGGGCTGTAATCCTGCTGGGTGGGTTACTGTGTGCTCTTATGTCTTAGTAGTGACATAGGACAGTAACATTAATTGTATATCCTAAAGAGCTGCATTAGCAGTAGAATATAGACTATAATGTGTGTGAGACAAAAATGTTAGGGGTGACAGGTGGGCCAATCCCTCTGACCCAGCACAGGGGTTGCAGGAGCTCAAGAGGAGAACCCCAAAGGTCCGTTCAGGTTCAGTGTGGGACTCCTGGCTCTTCAGAAGAGCTTCTTCCATTGCCACCACTGGAGAGAGAACGCTGGGCTAACTGCACTGTTGGGCAGTTCTGGTGCTTGCTAGGCATTTTGACCAATCTGTTTGAAATCTTTGCAATTTAAAGTTCACCTATTTTACATTCTTATGCATCTATTTACAAGAGTGCTTCCTTTTCACCTGCCCCAGTCAGTGAAAGCTCTTCCACTGTACAAAAGGGCTGTGGTAATCAACTATGGGCTATGCTTTTTTCTTGAAAGTTTATGCGTAGCACAAATCTCTTCACAAGCTGAAAATCAGTGTCTTGACCATCTTTACACTATTGCTGGATAGAAGCTCTGTTGGGATGTGACCTGCAGGGGCTAAAGGAAAATAAACCAGTGAAGTGAAAATTAATCAGGAACTGAACTAACTGTACTTGTGTTTCAGGTCACTCAGCTTGCAGAGGAGGGTGCTCCCTCAATTTCAAATGCAATTAAGGAACATCTTGAGATTTTTGGATTCCCTCACTGTTCCTTATCTGTCAGTCAATACATTTACAATTATTCCCACTCTGGAATCTGAAAATTTTGTTTCCAAAAGAGAAGAGCTATGGTACAATTCTATGGTGTAAAAGCTTTCTTTTGACACTGAGTAAGATTTAATTTAACAATGTCTATAGCTAAAGTTGTCCAGCATTTCCCTTTTTAAGACATTTTAAAGCTTCTCAGTTTGGTAATGGAAAGATGTGGGTTTTGTTTGGTTGTTAAAATTCCCCAAGTCTGACCAATGTACAAGGTCCTGATAAGTCTTGACTTAAACATGCTCTGAACGCGTGTATTTGGGGCCTATGCCTTAATTCTCAGCATGCTCTTTCTATTTCAACTCCAGACAGGTTTGGTGCTGCTCAGGCTGCAGCATGTGATCCCTGCCCAGCACATCCCCGTGCTCCTTCCCAGTGCTGCAGGGGCTGTGGATCATGTTCCCAGTGCTGGTCTCCAGCAGCTCTGGGTACTGGGGAGGTGATGCTGGAACTGGAAGCAACGTGTTGCTCTTCCTTGTACTTCCAGTGCAGTGCCACTGCAGACCATGGAAGAGGGATTGGAAACAGGCTTACAAATTTTGTCAGATAAACTTTTGACAAATTTCAGAAGTAATTTCCCTGGGATTAATTGTTGTTCTAACAAACGGAAGCAGCACTGGCATGTAAGCACAAGGTGACACTGTGAGAAAAATCATACAGGCGTTTGAAGCACTTGGATTCTATAGGAACATCCAGGAGGAAATTGGAGTCTGTGCTGCACTTGAGGCTGTGTGCACGGAGAACATGAGGGAAGGCAGCAGCTCCTCAGGGCAGTACTTTTTGGCTTCTATTGATTGTTGCTGTGGTTTTTTTAACAGGTGATTTCTGACCCCAGGCTTCGTGTTGAGCTCGCTCTCCGGGAAGCTGGACTGCATAAAACACTTTATGCAAGAGAGGTTTTGTCAAAACTTCCACCACTGAAGCTTCCAAGAAGAGACATGGAATCTACAGCTTTTAGTGTAGAGCACCTCTCATCTGAGGGGCAGAGGAGCATCAGGGGTCTGGTCTGGCCCACAATGTGCAAACCTTAAATAAATTCCCTTTGGCTGTGTCCTAGAACTGCTCAGTTCCCTGTGTCTGCAGCCATTCTAAAGCACTCCAAGCTTTTCTGAGCTGTGCTGCACCACATTACACCTGCCTGGTGTAGATTTGGAGAGGTTGGGGTGTGTGCTGGTATAGTGTGATTGCCCATGTCCCATTTAAGTGGGAGCTGGGACGCCTGTGCTTAAGGACTCCCATACACAGCACAGGCTAATCTGATGTGCAGCACTTGAGTAGGAATTCTTAAGATTTAATTGGCAGCAGAAGTCCAAAATAGCTTTGCACAGCAGTTACTTTAGATTTTATTATGTTACATGAATAAATCCCACAATTTTCTTTCCAGGTTTCTTGAGAATTTGATTCTTTTAGTTATAGAGTCTTCGTTGCCATGAATGTTTCTAATATTCCTTGATTATGGTAAGATGAAACTTAAACCTTTGTCTATATTTAGAAGGCAACTTGCTGCATCATATTTACTGCAAACCAGTCATGCAATTTCATATTGCAGATTAGTTTTTCAGATAAATTATAAATTAGAAATAGAGCTGGCATCTTTATTTTGGAGCTGACACCACTGAATATGATTCTATTAACTGAAAGAGAAATTGATACTATTTCCTTTTGTAACTGATTATGTTTTCAAGCCTTACATAATGATAGCGTAAAATGTTTGTGAACAAGTTACAATTAATAGTTTGACCAGAACTTTCTAAGGATAATGAATATCAGAAAGATCTGAGCATCTCTAGTCATGTCTCTAGGTAATGATGGGACCTTCCTTTATGTGACAGTGTAACGCCTTACCGATGTCAGTGGGTCACATACCTGTCTTGCAGTCAGACACAAGCAATGTCAAGTTTTCACACCTGAGACTGAGAAGACCTTTGGCAATGGCAGTGAGAACGTGGCCTCACCCAGAGAGCACTGGGGTCTGGCCGGGTGCTCAGGGCGTGGTCGTGGAAGCTGATGGAGACCACAAGGCAGGTGCCAAAGGTGGGGGAACTGGTGTGACAGACAGAGAGTGAGCACAGGGTCAGCCAGGAGCAGCATAATCCCAGTGCTGCAGCTGAGTTATTTAGTGGGGAAATGCTGCAGAGCCTGCCCTGAGCTGGGGGTGTGATGTCTTCTGGGCTCAACCTCTGTGTGCTTGTGCTAAAATTACAATTCTGTGTATATTTGTGCTTTTTATTTTGGTCTCTCCTTTGGGGTAACTTGTTATTTTTAAATACACACTTGACCACCTCACAACTGGTTGGATATTCCTGTGGGGAGACAGCAGTGCTTTGCTGTAGGGAACAGACTGGCTGCAAGACACTTCCCAGAAAGGCATCATCCCAAACCTAGGCAGCTGATTTTTTTCCCCCTTGCCTTTAAAAGCAGATCTACAAGATAAAAAAATGTGCACTACTGAAATGGAGATTATAGTTGTCATATTTTATAAATACCAAGATGTTAATGAAAAAGAAAGTTTAAAGGGAGCAGACATTAGTTTTGAAATAGCGGGCACAGATTTTTAGCAGAGACTTGTGGTTGTTTTCATGTCTATCATTTCTTAGGGTAGAAACTGAGTAGAAGTCTATAGAAGTCTGGGCTACCTCAGTGCAACAAAACAATAAGCCAGGGCCTTTAGTGATACAGTGACGCCAGAATGAGGATTTGGGGGGGAGTGTGGAGAACATGCAGGTCAGCAAAAGGGTATTTTGCACAGCACAACCAAGGCTGCTTGTGTCAGGAGAGCTCTTCAGATCCCTTGGCTGTTTCCCAGCCTGGCCAGACACCTCCTTCCTGCTCCTGTGGGAAGGAGGTGGATGTTTCACCCCACTTCATCATCCTCACCTTAGCATTGTTCACAAGAGCCGATCAAAACCCTTCAGGAAACAGAGATGCTTATAATGACATTGGTTTTCATGATAAATCTTTCTACACTTAAACAAAAAAAGAAATCTTCCAAGTTACACATGAAATAGTAATTTTTAAAATGTTAATGGTAAATAGGCTTCTCAACCAGCATCTCTTGCAGCCCTGCTTTGTGGGTTTGGCTGGGTAGGGGTGGCAGTTCAGCCAGCTGTCTTTACGCCAGGGATGAAGTGTGGGCAGTTCACTCTCAAGTGTATTTTTATAAAGCCTGATAAGAATTTCTCTGTGAAAATGAAGTTATTTGGTTTCAAGGTAGACTACTTATTTGTGAATTTTGTAGTGAGTAAAGTGGCTTTAATGTTAACCAGTGCCTGAAGGTCAGGTCCTCAGCTGGGCACGGTTGGGTGCTGTGGCACCTTAAACTCTGGCATTGTCTGTTTGTGACATCTTTAAATACTGTAGGAATGAAAATCTGAATGGCCTTTGTAACTGCAGTAACAAAAATGGTCACAAATACGGATTAATTTTTCATGTCATTTACTTAGGTTTCGTCTTTATGCCCAAAGCAAAGAGATCTCCTTCCTGGAAGATCGCTGTGGACAGGAGTGACCCTAACAGGACAGTCCTTTACGACGGCTGGAGTGGGGAGCCTGCAGCTCTGTTAGGCAGCCCGAATTTCTGCGCAGATTTTGTCGGTGCGCCTGCAGCCGCGCTGCGGGCCGGCGGCTCCCGCACTGCGCCGGCCGCTGGCCCCGGCCGCTCCGCTCGGCCGCGGCAGCGCGGCGGGACCGAAGCTCTCCCGCTTCCCGGAGCAGGTCCGTGTGCCGGGGCGGGCAGGTCCCGCAGCCTGTCCCTCGCTGTCACCGTCAGTCCGCGGGGAGGAGCGCGGGGCCCAGCCCCAGGCGCTTGCGGATGAGGGCGGCGATCAGGCGCTGCGGCCGCTGCTGGTACTCCCACAGCACCTCGTGGGACGCCCGGATCTGGTCCCCCTCCAGCCGGTCCAGGAGCGTCACGCAGACGACGGCGGCTGCAGGAGGACGGAACGCTGTCAGCCCGAGCCCGGCCCCGGCGGCTCCCGCTCCTCAGGGCGGAGCGGCGGGACCCCGAGGGCCCTGCCCCGGCAAGGCCTGGCGGCGGCTGCACCAGCACGGGCGGGACGTGCGGTAGGGCCGGGAGGGGCCTGAGGGGAGCAAGCTGTTGGTTTGTCTAGCACGCACTCAGGTCTTCTAATACACACTTGGGTTTTATTGAGCTATAAAATTTGTTTTAGTGTCCTTTTCTAGATAAAACCATTAAGGATGTGTGTTTGGCCTTCTGGCACCGAACGGGACCCTTAGAGGGGGTTAAGCCAGAGCGTGGGGAGGAGGTGGAAGCAACGGGACTCACCTTTGAGGCCACACAGTCCACACAGGGCAGCGAATGCTGTGGACTCCATTTCAATATTCCTCACACCAGTGTCATAAGCCCTCCGTAAGTATTCCAACTTTTTTTCGCTGGAAAAAGAGCATAATGCACCATCTAATCTCCCCTGACCTGGAAAGGAAGCAGAGAACTGTCACTGTCGGCCTTGCATGGGGTCATGGGGCACAGGGCATAGGTGTAAATGGGAAGTCCAGCAGTGCCCATGTTCTGTCTGAGGCCCACAAAGTTTTCCTGTGAGTAGCTGGTTAATTCGTATTCCCCTCAGTGTTAAAGCCAGCACGATGTGTCTCTGTATAGGGGAGAGAATGACGCAGGTTTCAACACTGGTAAAAGGTCAAGTCAGCCCACAGGTAAGAGGCACCAGGGGATGCTGTGCTCTGCAGGGACAAGCCATGGCTGCTCCTGAGATTCATGCTGCATATCAGCTGTGAAGGTCTGCCAGGTTAAATCTCAAAAATGCCAACTGACTGTAGAAGAGGGACAACAAGCTGTGCAGAATGGGAACAGTGAAGAGAGGAAACCCCCTTAAAGTGGGTTTAATTTTTCTGCAGGGGCTGCTGTGGATGGAAGCTGGAGCTGCGTACAGTGTCATTCCTGGTGTGGGTGGCACTGGTGCTCCCCTACTGTAGCTCCAGGTACCACTGCAGGTAGGACCAACACTGTGTTCAGTGTGGCCAGGTGTGGGCACCCATCCCGACCTTCTCCTCTAACCCCTCCAGTGGCTCTGGCTGTCCTGCTGTGTGCTCAGAGCAGACCTGTGCCCTGTGCAGCTTCTCCTCTCACACAGTGTCTGAAGGCCTTGAGACAGGCAAATGCTTACCTGTGGCTGGGCCAGCCTGGGCCAGCCCTTCAGTTTATTGCTGCTCCTACTTTAATTCTCTCAAGTAGCTTTTTGTTTAAATAAAACATCTGTGTACTGAGCAGTACACAGATGGCTGCATCTGCAAGCAGATCTAAAGGTTTATAAATAGTGCTCAGATTATTAATTCTTCATTTATTACATTTCATCTACTCTGCAATCAGCATTTAATTTTGCAAAGGAAATGGTTCTAGAGTATCCAAAGTTTGTTTATGGAAATCTCACAGGCAATGTAATATTTTCCTAGTGTTTGGTAGGAACAAATTTCTGAAGTGACAATTTTGCTGTAGGAGAAGAGCTTGCTGGCAAACTCAGCAAGGTGCAAACAGAGGTGCTCTGTGTTCTGAGGGTGGCCCCTGCTCTGCCTGGCCCCCCCAGCACCACGCGGGTCTCTGCCTGCAGCCCTCCTGTGGCCTGGGTTCCCTGGATAGCTTTGTCCATGTAAGAGTGGAAACACTTGGCATTACATGTGGTGAGGAGGGACAGACAAAGCTGGTTTTACCTTCGTAGAAGTCGTAGGTGCACATGGTGTGGCCGATGAGCGTGGGAAAGTCGGGAATCTCCCTGCTGCAGGCGAGCAGTTCCTCCGCGAGGTCCTTGTCCAGCTCGGTGCTCCGCACCACCACATCGCCCAGCACTACCTGCTCGAAACGTGGCTGGAAGGAGGAGTCCACGGCCGTGTCGGTGATCACAACAGACCCAGCCTTGATCCCTGTGGAAATGGAAGCTGAGGCTGCCAGAGCTCATAACACCTGTGTTCTGCTGCCAAACTTCAGCACAACAGGAAAATCTCAATAGATCTACGTGTGCTTGTGGGGCTCTTCTTTTCAGCAAGTAAAGCAGATGTCAGAGAATAATTGAAATTCGTGAAGTAGCACAGATGTACAAGTAAAATGTACAGAATCAGCACAAGATAAGTGATTGTAGGAATGTGCTGAATGACAGGATTTTAGCTGCTTCTGGCTTGCAGAGATCGTGTCCCCCCTGCCAGCTTGTGCAGGCATGAGCAGCACCACTGCCTCATCCAGGCATCATGGATTCATTTGGGTCACCCCTAACTCATGTTTTCTGTTTGGAAAGTGACACATGGCTGTGGTGGAATCAAGGCCTTCATACACTCTGAGAATGTGCACTCTGCCAAGCCAGTCGCTACAAGTTTTCTGGGTTTTAACCCAAAACAAAATACCATATTTGATATTTAGAGACCTGACAAAATGCTAAAGTTCAGAACTGCATGAGCTTTTGCTGAGAGTTCTTTTTAATAATAGCTGTTTTGCTCTGAAGAAAGACCATGAATCGCTTACCTAAGCCCCCAGAAGTACCGATACGTATAATAGTAACGTCCCGGCATTTTGCATGGTGCAGCAGTTTGATCAGCTCATGAAGCATGATGGAAATGGAAGGGATGCCCATTCCATGCTGTTGGAAGGAGAGAAAAGAGAAACGTCAGTCCCCATGAGGCTGTGGTAGGTGACAGGTACATGACTGCAATGAGCTCAGGGTTATGCTGTGGCCTCTTCTGCTGATGATGCCAACAGCAATTTTTTTGAGGGGGAAGAGACATCTTGGGGTCTTTTTAGTCTGTCCAGGTGAAGTGTCTAACCTCTTCTCCTCCCCTCGATGCTTTAAGGGCTCTTCATGTCAGTAGAGCTGGTGTTCATCCCTGGGGACCCTCTGCAGGCACACAGGTGGTGCCTGTCCTTCAAGGAGGGTCCATAAATGCATCCCAACAGCTGAATGCTCCAAGACCTTCCCCGTGCATTGCCAATCCTTATGCCATGTGCTGACTTGCACTTTGTTGTGTCCTGCTTGCACTCTGGGAGTGGTGAATTTCAGTGAGGACAACCTGAGCTTTCGCTTCTCCATGTGCCTTCCAGCCTGTCCTCGCCCCATACTGGAGCATCTCTGCCACATTGCTGAGCACAAAGGACAATGGAAGGGTTTGTGTCCCTGGGTGAGGACAGGTTTCAGGGTCAGGTGTTTGCTGCATGCCTTGCAGGCTGCCTGTCCCTCTTCCTGGCTCACATTCCCTGCCCTGCTGCCCTTCTGTCCCCAGCACCTGCCTGGCTACCAGCTCCTCACTGCTGGCACTGGCTTGTTCCCATCCTCCACAGACTCTGCTGCCCCACTCCCTCTCTGCTGCTGCTCCCCAGGGCTGGCAGATGTTCTGCAGGCCTGGAGCTGCTGGGGCTTCTGCTGCATCTGCCCAGTGCTCCCTTGCTTGGTCGTCTGTCTTCTGCTCCATTGCTAGACCAACATCCTTTTCTTAGTTTAACTTTCAAGTACAAAAGGTGTTTGGTGCCATGGGGTTTGGTTTTTCCTCTTGAAAAATACCTCAAATTTTTTTGGTTTTGCTATCATCTTCAAAAACCTGAAGGAAGCACGTATGGAAGCTCCATTGATTAAAGTACACAGCCAGTTTTTGTGCTGCTTTGTCTCCTTTCTCCTGGCTGTGAGACCAATGCTTTGTTCGCCTTGTATCATGTTTTAAATATGAAACCTTTTCACATGTTGTTATTCTGGAACATCAGCCTGGCTTATTCACCAATGCCTAAAAAATTTATTCTCATTGTAAATATTCAGAGCAGGAATCTGTGTTCCTGCCCCCGTATGTTTGAGCTCAGTTGTGTTTCTAAGCAACTTGCAGAATGTGATGTTGGCAGCTGCTCTGCATGATGCTTCTTAGGGCGGCTGTGTGTTCTGCCCCATGTCCTCTTCTGCTCTGGCCAAAGCTGGTGCATGGCCTCGAGCTTGGTGAGGATTTGCTTCTGGCTGTGTCACTGCTGCTGCCAGGTTGGGAAACAGCAAATCTTGTGGTAGTTCTTCCTGTTGGATCCTCTCAGATTGATTCCCTCAGGCTTGATTCCCTTGGTCAGGATTGGTTTGGTTTTGTCAGAGGGAGGAAACATGAGCTCTGTTGTGTGATTCCATCTCCTGTGAATCACATTTCAGACTAATCTTGTGCCTGAAGAATTGGCGCCAGGACCAAGCCTTTGGGTGTGAGTGCTCCCCACCACAGCCTGTGTTTGCTTTTCCCTTTGTTCAGTGCCAAAAATCCCGCTCTAAAAGAATCGTTAATAATAAGGCCAGGTTTTTATTTTAGAGCTTTTATCAATGTAATACTCCCAGCAACATTTCATAGTTCATGTGTGCTGAGGAGTGGTTTTTGCCTCCCCAACTGAGCTGAGCAGAACATGTGCACGTCTGTTGTTAATGTGGCACTTCCCAAACATAGAGTGCAAGCATCGGGGAATGCTATTCAAACAGAAGCAGCTTTGCCATGGCTGAGAGGTTGCACTGGTGGTAGTGGCTGAACAACGAAAAGAGGAAAAAAGTCTGCAGGTGGGTGTTGGGGGAGGCAGAGGCATGTGAGGGAGAGGATGGACCCTGCGCTGTGTGGCTGTGGGACCCTGCCAGCAGCACCCCCGGCCGGCCCCGGGGCACGGTGCGGAACTCACGCTGATGGAGAGCACGGGCCCTGCCCGGTACATGGCGTAGCGGTCCGACCCCGCGCAGATGTCAGCCACGTCCTCCCCGTCACCCGCCAGGCCCAGCTCCCGGTGCATGAACTGGGCAAACGCCCTCATCCTGTTCGGGCTGCCGCCAACGCAGACAAACTGGAAACAGAATATCAGTGTGTTGGTACTTAGCTAGAACAAGTACCACGAGTCAGTCTGAATGTGGCGGTGGTGGCCGCGCCAGACACATCTTCAGACAAGGCAGTGGGATGCCACTTCCTCACCATCAGTCAAGGGACATTGGAACAACTGAGGGTCGCAAAACCAGGAGTGAACAGGAAACACAGACTGTCACTCTGTCAGGGTGGTGACTACCCTGAGTCTGGGCAGCCATACAGCTGCACATACTTGGGTATCAGTCCTAGGCAAGAAAATCTAAAATAATTCAGCAAATTTAAGCTGTTAGTATCACCACTGATAGCAAAGCAAGCCCAGTTGTTAGAGGAGCTCATTGGTTAATTTATTCTATGAACAATGCTGACTGCAATTAGTGAGCACTGCTGATGGCATGGAGGCCATAAAGTCAGGGAGGAAAAAGGACAAATTTTACATAATAAAGGAAAATATGCTCGCTGGAGGTAGGAGGAGGATGAGTGTGCAGCTGCCAGGGCAGTGCTGCTGATCCTGCTGCCAGGGTGCCAGGCTGCTCCAGCCCTGGGCACTGAGGCTCTTCCCCTGCACGACTAGGGAAAGGCTGTGGTTTGAAATGGAAGAGGATGCCATCGTGACAAGTCGATTTTGAAAGCAGGTCTCAGCCAAAAATGATATGACATCCTCCTTGCCTTGTCTCCAGTAGATGATGATCAAGATGCTTTGGACAAGTGCCTCCTCTGTCTGTCCTCCAACATGGGGCCAATATAAAATCAGGTTTTACAGAGCTACAGGTTTTTAAAAGGATAATTTTCTGCTGTGATTTCTGTCCAAAACAAACAAGGACAGACAACCTCTTTGCCCAAGCTGCCTTGGGCTGCTGAGTCCCTTAGCTGAGCAGCCAGACCCCATCCCAGCAGGAGCTTTGGCAGCAGTGGGGCTCCAGCATGGGCAGGTAGCGCCATGGGATGCACAGCTGGAGAGCCTGTGCAGGGGGGAGCTGCTGCCTTGCTTTTGCACCTGCTCTTTACCTTTATGTCCCCAAACATTGCTGGCAGGTTGTGCGTTTTTGTTCCCAAGTCCAGGTGGTACAGGATGTCCTCCTCCATCAAGTCCAAGTGTGGGTTTTTAACAAGGACCAGGCCGCTCCTGGGGGGAGACAATGAGGAGATGGGCTGGGGCACCAGGCAGTGCCCACAGGGAGGGGGACAGGCAGAAATGGGGCACAGGGCAGCCTAGAAGCTCCATGAGGGCACACACAGCCCGGGTGTCAGAAAAGGGATGGGACAGGGACAAGGGACGAGCCAGCTCTGTGTGGTGTCTGGACCAGCTGTCTTTCTGCTCCAGGTAAGCTCTTTGACATGTCTGTTGTTATATCTATGTATTTGGCAAAAAATATGTTTCAGTATTTATCAATTTTGTCAATGGCAACCTTAGCTCTTTCCTTCATAGGGTTTTGCCAGCAATGTCCAGGGGTGATGTGCTGTGCTATTTCCTTTGTGACAGTTTATTAAGCTCTTAGCAAATCAGGATTTCACACTTGTCCCAAATAACTGCCTGGCAGGGTGAGTGCAGACCCTGCAGGCAGCCAGAGGCCAGCTTGCTGTCCCTTTCCACCTGCTGCAAGAGATGAGAAGCAACTAACTAACAGTGCAGGTTAGTTTTATAAATGAGGCTTAAATGAAAGCCAGAGAACATTTTTCTTCTCTTATTAAAACAAACTCAAGTGTTCCCCTGTTACTCACCCCGAGTAACCTGTTGTTTCGGTCATAGCGGCTCCACCAGAGTCAGCTGAAAGCGATACCCTGCCAAAAAGGTAAGGAAAACACTCCCTGTGTCCTCAGCTGTCGAGGTTTAGAGCTCAGAAGAGGTTTCAAGGGGCTCTGAAGGGGGTTAAATACCTCCTATGCTTTGTGCAGCTCCCAAGGTCAACAGTGGCCAGTACCCCGCCCGCTCCCTGTGTTCGCTCAGATGCCAAGGTACCTCCTGTCTGGCATGGTTCCTCCCAGAGTGGCTTTTTGGGCAGGTGCGTCACCAATAACCTTGACTGGCGGCCCTAGGGCTGGGGCCGGTGACCTGCTGGCCCTCTGGCTGGTGACCTTGTGCCATCTGGCTGGTGGGGTGGGCATTGAGCACGTGGCTGCACATGTGCACCCCGGGGAGACAGAACAGCTCCTGGACCACCAGCCTGGCCTGGGGAGGCTGATTTCACTTTCAGCAATGTTCAGACAGCACTGTTGGGTCTCATGGTCCACCCAGCCCCATCTCAGCCCAGAAGCCTGTCAGAACAGTGTGCAGTGTGCCAGTGGCAGCAGGTCCCAGGCCAGGGGAACCAGAGTGCTCGTGGGGCTGCGGGAGGAATGTGTGATGCTCCTGCAGGAGCAGGAGGAGAGTAGAGATAGTGGTCCTGCTTCCTGTCCCAACAACATCAGGCACTGCCCTGGAAGATATTTTAGGCAGCTGCTGGAGGGGCAGAATCTGGCATTTGCTGTTGGCCTCTGGGAACTGTCGATGGAAGCTCTGATAATTAGAGAAGTGCTAGGTAATTAATTACTGGGTGAAAGCACATTGTATGGGGCTCACTTGCACCCTGCATTCAGGCAGTAACGCAGTCCTGCTGCCCTAATGGGGAGGGACGGAAATTGTTTTAACTGAGGCAGTCTTTCCCTGAGCAAATGCCCATTTTGCTACCCATCCAAACCCTTTAAATTGCAAAACCCTGTATAAAAATAAACAAACATTGCAAGCCAGTGGCCTGGGAACATGTAAATTGTGTACCTTGCCCAAGACAGGGTCAGGATAGAGAAGGTCTGAGAAGGGGAAAGAGCAGAGCTCTCAGGGATATTTCAAGCTTGCTGGAGTCATACCAAAGGCAGGCTGGAAGGATTTCTCTGCTCTGATGAAGTTCTCCCTCCCTGGATGCTGTTCACATATGCCTGCCAAAAATGACTTATTACTGACGCTCCACAGCACTCCTGAAGAATAAGGATCTGGAGGTTCTTTTTCCCTTTCAGAAAGCACCAGATTTCTGTGAGGGGCACAGAAAAAGTTTCCTTAGGGCTGCACATACCTTCTGCCTGCTAAAGTCACTTGGTGCGATTGCTGTGGTTTCAGGCACACAGCAGATTGCGCCGTGGGCTCCATGCAGAGCTTTGCAGTCATGTCCAGTGAGAGTTACCTGATCTGAGAAACAGAAGCAGAAGTTTGCTGCTGTTTGCCAGAGGTGGCTGGGAAAGCACTGGGGGAGGTGAGATCAGGCTGAGGCTTCCTGTGGATTCTCCTCCTTCTCTGGTCTTGTTTGGTGGAGGAACATGAGGCCCTGGCCCTGCACCCACCTCCAGCATGGCTGGGCAGGGCTTTCACTGGGGAGTGAGGGTTCAGCAGAATTGTGGATGGATGGCTGGACAGATGGACAGATAGCTGGACACCTGAGTGACCCTGTGGCAGGGCACGAGTGTTCCCACACACTGCCTGGGCTGCCTGGGCTGGTAAAGGCAGTGCTTCCATGTCTCCCCTTTCTCTGCCTGCCTTCCATGGCAGAGTATTTCTGGGCACAGCTGGAAGGGTGCACAGTTCAAGCCATCCCACAATAAAGCAATATTCCTGAGCACATGGACAACTTCTTAAATATTTTCTTATGAAAAATAGTCTTCCAGCACAGCCAGCTGGGACATCCCTGCCTGGTGGTCAGCAAAGCCCCTGCCCTGCCCTGCTGCAGCCTCTGCCCCTAGTGTGCTCGGTCCCAGGCAGGGACCTCCCCTGTGCTGGCAAAAGGGGCAAGATTTTGGAGGGTGGCCCTGCTGAGTGAGCAGGGGCAGAGTCTCCTGGAGCCACAGCTCTGTCTGGAATGGCAGGCTGAGAACTGGTGGGCAAGCAACATTCCTGCGGTGTTTGTCCCTGCTGTGCCCAAGGTAAAAGGAACTAGCGTGTTCTGTTTAAGTAAACATGATTGCACCAAGGGAAATGGTTGGATTGTGCTTTTGGCTTCCCAGAAGTGACACTGAAGAGAAGGGACAGCAGCCATCACTGTGGCCATGCAGGTTTCTGGGCCTGTCTGGTGCAGGTCAGCTCCCTGCCTGGCCAGTATGAGAAGTCCCTCACCTTTGGTTCCTTCGTCCACGATTATTTTTCCCATGGTTGTTCTTCTTTGGGATGGCTTTCGGTAAATCCCAAACTGAAGCGTGGCTGTTCTTTTCCTACCTCTCCTGCTTACCATGGCAGAGGCTGCAGAATGGAATGGAATGGAATGGAATAGAATAAGAATAGAATAGAATAGAATAGAAGTAGAATAGAAGTAGAATAGAGTAGAATGGAATAGCAGAATAGGATAGGATAAAATACTAAAATAAAATGCTTTCAGTTGAAAGGGATCTGCAGTGCTGATCTAGCCCCGCTGCCTGCCTGTTTCTCTTCCTCGAGGCAGCGTGGGGAGGTGGGGATGGTGAGAAGCAAAGAGCACTGCCCCAAGTGAGTGTTTGTTTGTGCCTGATTCAGAGCTAAATCCAGCCTCTCCAAGTGCCAGGCAGTGGAGCTGTTACCATATGTGCTAGAGGATGACAAATAAAGCACGATGAAGTATACGGCAGAGTAACATATGGCAGTGTAGACAGGCTCTCGGCAAGGGAAGAGCTAGGGAGAGCCAGCGCTCCCGCGCCCATCCGACACCTCTTGTCATGTTAAATGCTATTTTAGAGCAGACAGCGATGGCAGCCTGTGCGCGGCAGGGAGCTCGCACCCGCCGCGTCCTGCCAGGGCTCTGCAGCCTTGCTCCCAACGAGCCCTAGCAGCTCCTTCTCCACTCGGCTCGTCTCCGCCTTCCCTCCCGCAGTGCTGCTGCTGCTGCAGCTCCCTGGAGCTGCAGATGGATGAGATATTCCAGCAGCCCGGAGCTCAGCCCTGTCTGTGGCCGCCGGGTCGGGCTGGGCAGGAGGGACAGGTGGTGCCCATCGCAGGAGTGAGCGCCTCCACCACCACCCCGGCAGGGCATGTGAGCCTGTGCTCAGCCTCACAGTTCTGCTTCAATAGCAGAGAGCTGATGAACATTCACAGTCCAAGGGATGTCTTGTGCATTCCTCTAGTGATGATTCCTGGCAATCGGCATAAGGGAGCAGCAGAAGCACCGGGGAGTGTTTTACCTGACAGGAGGAAGGCCATGTGCCAGCAGCACAAAGATTTCCTGCTCCCCTTACCCGCCCTGTGCTGCAGAGCCAGAAGAGTGAACACGGGGAGCAAAATGTGGATTTTTATCAGCTGTTTGCTCTGGCTCCATGTTTTGCCTTGTTTATTATTGGTATAAAGCTGCTCTTGGCATTGGGAGCAATCAGTAAAACACTCTCCAAAGGAACCAGGCTCCACAAACCCTCGGGGCACTTGAGTAACTGCAGCTTGTCAGGACATGTTTCCCCTGAGGTGAAGCACTGCCGCAAAGCCATTTATTTCAGGCAGAAATCAGCTGCCTGACCTATGTCGCTATTCAGGATTTATTCAGGAGCTGTTGATCTGCCAGTCCAGTGTGGCTCCACACGAGGGGCTGAGGCTGCTGCCGCTCCACTGCAGGAATGTTCCTTAGAGTTGTGGACGAGTCACTCTTCCCACCATTCCCTCTCTGCAGCCTTGCCCATGGCAGGTGGGATTCACCCTGGGAACAGGCAGGGGATCTGCCTGCTCTGCCCCAGTGCTGCCAGGGCAGGTGGGGGGTCTGTGCGCACGCTCTGGGCATCCTGCCCTGCTGGGCTGCCCAGAGGGTGAGGACACAAGGGTGACAGCCACACACGTCTGCCCTTGCAGGTTCAAGGAGCACCAGGCTGGCCCCACACATGCCTTGGGAAAAGGGCTCTGCTTGAGTTTAAACCAAGTTTCTGGCTGGGATTGGTGTTGGTTTTCTGCAGGAGCAGGGATCCTGCCCTGGCTCTGCCTGGCTCCACATGGTTTGCTGCTGCCCATCCTGGACAGACTCCTTCCCTGGCCCCACACGGATCCACTTCAGCAGAAAATGTTGCTTCTGGCATCTTGCTTCTCCCAAGGCTGGGTTCCTTTTCTGCCTCCAAGCAGGATGGAATTGAAGTGAGAAGGAAATGAACAGTGAGGCAGCTTGGCAACAGGGACCTCCCATCCACTCTGGGGTAGGTTCCCCCTTGCCTTCCTCCATGCTGCTTTTTGTTCCCTTCCCACCCCACAGGGATGGGTGAGCTGTTGCCTGCTGGGAGTACCCACAGAGGTTTGTGTAAATGCCCAGTTTGCTGAGACAGAGCAGGGATGTGGCTCCAGAGACTGGCTGTGGTGGGAGAAGACACAGAATCAGCAGTGCTCCCCAGCTCTTGGAACCTGCAAGCAAGCCCCTCTCTGCTTGCTCCCTTCTTGCCCAGTGCTTCTCTGCTCTCCAGGCTTGGAATCCAGATGGTGCCTGTTTTTTTTTTCCCTTTTTTGTTTTCTTTTTCTTACATGGGTATTTTTATCCTTTAGACTTTCGCTCCTTGGACTTGTAGGTGCCTGTTGTAACTGCTGGTGCCTGTGGGTGCAGGCAGGAGGGAGGGCTGGGAGGAGATTTCGGCCGCAATAAGGCAAATGACGCAAGGCCTGAGCACAGTTCATAAAGCCATGCTGTTTGTCAAGCCCAATCATGTCTCAGAAACAGGACAAGGAACAATTTCTCATCAGGAAACATGGGGGTTTGGGTGGCTGAGCCCCAGCCCTGTGCCCCCCAAAGCTGTCCTACCCATGTGCCCCACATTGATGGAGTGCCCACAGCTGGTGCATGAGCTGGTCCTTGGCCCTGGCAGCGTGGAGGTCTTGATGGTAGCTGCTGCATCACCTCATGTGCTGGATTTGTCAGGATCTGAGCTCACGGCTGTTCAGACACTTTCCTGCACTCCATGGGGGATTAGGGGCTTCCATGCAAGGGCAGACTTATGCTGGCCCCACTATTTCAAAGTGAAGCATCCAGGCCCTACTTTATCCAACTTTATTGAGATGGAAACAGCTAAAGGGAATAAATGCTGGTTCCAGAGGAGGCACTTAGTTCTGCTGGTGCTGGCTCTGCATTTCAGTGCCCTGTGGAGATACATGGAAGACCCTGGCGAAAGCATCTCTGCCTTTCCTCCCTCTTCCCTGCACCCAGGTAAACCAAGCAGGCTTGAAGTCTAGATTTTTTCCTTTTTCAAACAATTCCTTTCCTTTTCCCTGTATTTATCTTATTTCTGTCCCCATGCCCTTTCTCTTTCTCCTCCAGGGAGGCTAGAGGGGTAGAGTTTGTCCTGCATCCCTCCCTGACCTGCTGTCCTGCTCCACCAACATGGGAGCCTGAGCCCCCAGGCACTGGGCCAGCACGGGGCAGGCAGAGACCATGGAGCTGGAGACAGGTGGGGGAAGCATGATAGGGGTGAAAAATAATCACATGAAAATCAAAGTGGTTTTTTGCAGCCTTCAAAACATATCTCTGCCTTTCTCAGCAACTCTGAGGACCAAGGACCTTGATGCAAGTAAGGGATCTGGCACCTCCATGCTTCACCAAGATTTTTAAGGTTTAAAACCACCGTGCTCAGGTGTGCATACCTTGGGGCAGGGCGGGGTGGGACAGCACTGCTGGCCGTGCTGCCAGAGGAGATGCTCAGCCAGAGCATCTCTGTGCTGGGCCCCCTTGCTGGGCTGGGGGGTCCTGTGGGTGGCCAGTGGGCTCTGTGCAGGTACCAGAGCACAGGGGTCAGGACAGCCCAGTTCCTTCCTTAGCCTGCGAGTGGTGGTACTGTCTCACTGCTTGATGCAAGAGCTGTTCTAGCTACGCTGCATTTCTAATATGCAATAATAATGTGCATTTTCCTTGTGTGGAAAGGTTGGGATCAGAAGAAAAGCCCTGCAGTGGAAGGCAGGCCTCTCCAGCATCCTGCACTGGAGGGCAAAAGAGCCTCCTATGTCAACAGAGCTTGCACTGGTCTGCAGAGTGTATGAAGAGATATTCTAAAATACCTTAATTGTGATTTAAATTACAGGCACAGAGCATTAATCTCTGTCAGATAAAGCACAGGGCAGATCTGGAGCACATAAACCTCTGCCTGTCTGCAGTGGGACACGCAGTGCTGCACACGGGGAGTGGGCAGGAGCCCCCTTCAGCTCCCAGGACCCTCCTGGTGCTGGGAGGCTCCGAGTGGATGTCCATTGTCCCAGAGCTGGGCACTTGCAGTGGAGGCAGCTGCTGTCACCCCACCCCTCCTGCCCTTTCTTTGCTGCCCAGCCCAAGCACTGACTGTGGCAGCAATTCCTGCGGTGCCTGAGTGCCCAGGGAAAAGCAACTGCTAATGGGAACTAATGATGGATTCTGCATCCTGTTTGCCAGGAGTTAACTTTCAGAGGATATTTCCAGGTGGCTTTCAGCGTCTCTGGCTTGAGACTGGAAGGAAGGAGACAGGTGCCACCTTGTGTGGAAATGTTTCTCCACGCAGCGGGCACAGACAGAATTCCTTTCCCCCTTTTCTTTTTGGTGGCGTCATGGCAAACTCCTCCCAGAGGCAGAATGCAGCCAGCCCTCGTACAGCCCCTGCCAGCTGTTCAAAAGCGCATAGCAGCACGGAACCCTCACAGAGGTGGTGGCAGAGGACACAGCTTGCTCAGTTACAGCAAGTGAAACCCCAAGGAACAGGAGAGGTTCCAGGGGGTGAGAGGCTGGACACGACCTGGAAATGAGCACTGGCAGCCCAGAGACCCCCGTGAACTGGGCTGATCCCCAGTGTGGGCAGCAGGGGAGTGGGCATTCTGCCCCTCTACTCCACTCAGGTGAGACCCCACCTGCAGAGCTGCCTCCAGCCCTGGGGCCTAACAGCAGGACATGGAGCTGCTGGAGAGAGTCCAGAGGAGGCCACAGAAATGCTCCAAGGGCTGGAGCCCCTCTGCTCTGGAGCCAGGCTGGGACAGCTGGGGGTGTTCACCTGGAGAAGAGAAGGCTCCAGGGAGAGCTCAGAGCCCCTTCCAGAGTCTAAAGGAGCTTCAAGAGAGCTGGGGGCAAACTTTATAGCAGAGCCTGTTGTGATAGGACAAGGGGTAAACTAAAAGAAGAGAGAGAGATTTAGATTAGAGATTAGGAAGAAGTTCTTGGCTGTGACGGTGGTGAGGTCCTGGCACAGGTTGCCCAGAGAAGCTGTGGCTGCCCATCCCTGGAAATGTTTACAGAGCAGTTTGTCCCTGCTTCCCATCCCCTCACCCAGCTCTCCGTGTGCTCTGGAGTTGAGCTGTGGCAGCAGCACCCTGCTATGTGCCACACCACATTCCAGCCATAGTTTATGCCACAGGAGAACTGTGTTCCCAGAAAGGACCCTGCAGATTAGCAGCCAGCTGGATTGTGCTGGGCTCACCCAGGGAGAAGCACACGAGTCAGGCCGTACCCTCAGCCATGCCAGTCACAGAAGAGCTGAAGAAATCTGGGCCCTCCCAAAGTGGTTTATTTAAATACAGCAGCATCTCATGGCACACACTGGCTGTGCTGGGCTGTCTGCCCTCTGATACACTCCTGGGTTATTTCTGTCACCTCCAGTATTGACAGACACTCTCCCTCTGTCCCTTTCCAGCTGTCCAGAAGCATCACAGTGAGCAGTCTTCAGTTCCCTGTTCTGAGTCTGATGATGAAATACTTGTCTTTCCCTAACCAGCCTCTTAATCAGCTATTGGAAAGGAAAATAAACTTGATGCCTGGCTTTAGGAGAACAAAATGATGAGACCTGTCCTCGCTATGGCTGCTGCTTTCTCAGCCTGTCCTCCCTATCAGCTGCTCAGGCTCTGTCCCTTGCTGCTCTGACCCCATCCCTTGTGCTATGGAGGCATCAGAGTCCTGGTCTCTGCTGGAAGGTGTCAGGCCAAGACCACGCATCCAGCATCTCCTCTCCCTCCTGTGTCTGCAGTCCACTCCTTTCCCCTGTGTCTGCTCTCAGGATAGAAGAGCACATGTCAAGGTCCAAAGTACTCGAAATGGTTTTCCAGCTCAGAGCCTGGCCCCTATCTCCAAGCAGAAGCAGCCTGTCACAGAGAGGTGCAGGTGATGAGACCCTCCTGAGCCCACATGAGGGGGGGAGTCATGAGAGACAAGTGGGAGATGATGGTGGTGGCTGAGATGGCCGCTGGCCCCTGCTTTGCTCCTGCAGAGGGGAGGGCTCTTTTGGTTCAACCCCAGGGAGACGGATCTGGAGGCCAGCTCAAAAATCTGCAGGCTTAAAAAATGGGATTATTTTCTGTATTGTCTAACTGAGCCTTTGGGGTTTGCATCTCGAGCTGCTTGCTGTGACCCTAAGGGTCAGAAGAGGCTCTTCTTGTTCTGCACAGCCCCTGAGGTGTCCAGTTGTCCAGGACCTGTGGCTTCAGGATGACCCTAAGCCACTGGGGCCAGGCTGGGAGCCACTGCTGTTCTTCTCCTGCTGTGCCCTGGTACAGGTGGATCAAACCAGCTCTCCGAGGTTACCGTAGCAAAGGGTAGATAGAACAGGAGCAGGAAGAAGAGACTCCTTGGTAACAGCTGAAGGTGCTTTAGGCTTTTTCAAAAGGAAACGTAGCCTAAAGGAACACCTTTATTAGATGGCTGTGGGGCTGGAGCTTTCTGCTTCTAAGTCCTCTCGCTCTACTCCGTGCTGGAAGCAGGAGCATCCCTGGGCAGCCTGGCACCGGGGCTCCGAGGAGGGGCTGAGGGACGGGGCCACGTGCGGCTCCATGTGGGCAGAGTGGGCTGTGCTTGCTCTCCACCTTTCCTTTCGGGCCGGTTTTGCGGGCTGACTGCCGGGGCTGCAGAGGGAGAGGCTGGAGCGTCCAAACACACGCCCTGGCACAGGCGGGACTGAAGCAGGCACTTTGAACGACCCTCTCTAACTGCTGCCTGTGACTGGAGTCGTGGCAGCCTGGTGACTGAGCCTTGTCCTTCTCCTCTCTCCTCCTCCATGCGTCCCTGCCACAGGGACCAATTCGACAAACCCTCCATCACCCTTCGTGTGCCGGCACTTTCTGGGTGCAGCCAGCACCGGGAACCCTCCCGGAGCCCCAGCGCCGCTGTGGGATGCGCTGGTGCTGGTGTTGGTGCTGGTGCCGGTGCTGGTGCCGGTGTTGGTGCCGGTGCTGGTGCCGGTGCCGGTGCTGGTGCTGGTGTTGGTGCTGGTGCCGGTGTTGGTGCTGGTGCCGGTGCTGGTGCCGGTGTTGGTGCTGGTGTTGGTGCTGGTGCCGGTGTTGGTGTTGGTGCCGGTGCTGGTGCTGATGCTGGTGGCTCCCACCGGCCACCCCGGAGCTCCTGCTCGCCCGCTGCCGCACAGCCGGGGATGGCGGCCACTCGCTGGCAAGGCCCTGAAGCGAGTGCAGGGAAGGCTTTGGGAGCCTGCAGCTGGGCCTGGCAAGGGGACACGAACAACATGTGTTACAAGCCCTGGAACTTAAATATTTTGCTGCTATAAATGTTAGCAACGAGAGCTCTCGTTACATTTAAATGCCAGATGACAGAAGCAGAGGCCAAAAAAAGCTCCTTCCCAGCCAAGCAGAAGGAGAGGGGGCGACTGTGCCAGCGGGGCCGGCGGGACACAGGGCTGGCACTGGGGACACCCACTCTGGGCAAGAGCGGGCACGGGGACAGCCTGGCTGTGGTGCCTCGGTGGAAAAGCAGCTGCTGGTGCATTGGTCAGCACGATGGGCATGGCAGCGAGCAGAGCACTGAGAGGGGCACTGAGCGCGGGCATCGCACGGGTCACCAGCACCCAGAGTCCGCAGAGCTGCGCTGGCGGCCGAAGGGAGAACTCCTCTGTACCCCGGGTTTGGCGTTTGAAATGGAAATGAGCTTGCCAGCATTTCCACCCTGATCCCCAGTGCCCGGTGACTCCGTTGTGAGAGCGGGTCCCATGGGCTGAACCTTGGCCTACAAAGGCTCCCCGCCTCAGCTGGGGAGTAGTTTTCATCATTTATGTTTTGGCATAATTTCAATAAATTCCAGTTGGCTGTTCCTGAATAACACCCAGAGCAGAAAGGAACTGTGCAGCCCTGTGAAGTGAATCTTTGCAATTAGAAAACTTGAGCACTTTTTGGTGGGTGTTTTGCTGAAAACAAAACGCTGCATGTGATGGGTTTGGAAAGCACAGGACTAATTACCAGTGCTATTTTAAAAAATGGCATGAAAATGAGTTATGCTGCTAATGCTCAGATGCAAGAACACGGTCTGCTTAATTTAATAACACTGTGTAATTTGTGTAAAACCAAATTGGTAGCAATTATACATTATTGTTAATTACTTGGAGCTGGGTTCTCCTCTCTGTGCTCACGCTGAATTGCACCTGGCTCCCCAGTGCCCCAAAGTCTGTGGGGTTTGTGATGTAAAGAGGCACATGAGGTAAGGACCTGAAAAAGGAGAATTGTGGAAGGTGCTCAGGGTGAGGCCCGCTCCAGAGCTGCTGGGACAGCAGGCATGTCCCCGTCCTGTCCTTTCACTCATGGAATCTCCTGGGGGAGTCAGTGGGAGCTCTGCATGCCGTGGAGCTGTTCGGACAGGCCTCACCGGCTGCTCCAGCAGCCTCAGCGCGACTCCGTCTGTGACTCACATGCCTGACTCACAGACGCCTGATGAAATACATGTACTCCCAGTCACATTTATCACAGCTAAATATTAGAACAAGCTCTTTAATTTCAAACCCGAGTGCTTCCTGGCATTTTCTCAGCAGCTGTGCTCGGGCCAGTTGCTGCGCTGGGAGGGGGCGGTGATGCAACTTTGCTACGTTGCAACTGCCAGGTTTGCTTGTTTGCATGCATATACACAGATATATATTTAGAAATTTCCTCAAGGCAGAAGAAAATAATTCACGACAAGCAGCAGCTTGGAAGGTCTGAATTATTATTTCTGTACCGCAGCTCACCTTGAGCATATAAGCGAAGTCTTTATGTGCTGACGTTAATAATGCTAAAGAGTTAAAAACCTCAGTGGCTCTGAAGGCAATTATCAGGTTGGCTTTGTCATGCACAGCCTCATTTTGTGTGCTGCAACAAAATTATATTTTACTGTGTATTTTAGAAGGAATAACAGTGTTAGTGGTGTTTTTTTGCTGTTGGGCTCCATCTGCCCCCAGGGCCCTCCCTGTGTGGTGCTGCTGGCCTGGGCTGGACCCCCCGCGCTGCCTGCTCCCCTCTGTTTGTCTGGGACAGTGCTCACCGCTCTGCAGAGCTTGAAAAGCCAGGGGAGTCTAAAGGGAGATGGTTTTACCAAATGAGGGGACTGGTCTCGGGTCCAGCAGCCACCTCTTCCAGACATTTCCTCTATGGCATCTTTCAGCTGCACGAGCTGTTTCTACACTCCCAGAGCATTTCAAAGTGGTCTGACTTGAAATCCCAGCTGCTCCAGAGAGAGGCAGAATTTATGAAGAACCAAGGCAGTTCAAGTTACCATGGAAATTATTTCAAAACAGAGAAGCCCGATTTTGCTATACTGGCTGCCTTGAGAGGGTTTTCTGTGTGGAAGGATGACAGGGTATACCTGCCCCATAGCCCAAGGTATGCTCTGCATGTGTTGTGTTCTGGGGCCCACAGACTTCTGAAGACCATGATATTTGCATAATATTAATGTGTTTATTCTGATGTCTGTGGGTGGCAATTGGTGCCCACAGTGCTCCTTTCACATGGACGTGCCATTATTACACCTGATTAACGCAAACATTATTTGGGAAGAAGTTCCAGACTGTTCCCCAGCACGGAAAGAGCCACAAGAGGTTCTCCTGCTGTGAACTGGAAGACCCCAAATTTAATCACGCTCCTCTCCTTGCAAAGCTATGCAAAGTCAGCCGTGTATGAATACCCCCATCAAATCCACCCCACCTTTCCTTGGGGGACTGTAAAACACCTGACAAGCCAGATGCTTTACTACCCTCACTGTGCCAGCTGTGGCATCTGAGTGGCACAGAGGTAGCACAGAGGGGGGCATCTCAGGGACAGAGACAGCCCTGTAATCCTCCCCAAATCTCAGGCGCTTCTGACTCTGCCATGGCACTACCAGCCACAAACCCAAACACTTCGTTGTGATATCCCTCTCAGACTGCAGCCCAGGTTTTCTCCCCAAATAACGTTATTACAGATAAAATTCTACTTACAGCTGGAATTTCCTATCAACAATCATGTTACTTATAGAAAAGATAATTGAAAAAACCCCGCACTATTTGTAAAGCAAATTTATTTGTAAGGATGCTTATGATGATAAATAAGAAGTGGCATTCAAAAGAACAGAAAAATAGCCCTGTTTATAGATTATGCTGAGATTACTTCAGTAAGCTAATTCTTCCCTCTGCGTCACTATTAATTAGACATCAGTGGCATGTAAACTGTATGTGATCCAGTTACAGGAGACTGTGGGCAGGAGCTGCCTAATTCCAGTTCCCAGCACTGGTTCCTCCTGTGGCTGTGAATGAGCACTTAGCAACAGCTGTCCCTTGGTGAACCATGCGTGGGTTACTCAATGACAGGTTCCAAAATTCATATTCTTCTACCAGATGTAAAGTAGAAACTTTTTCATGCAAAGTGCTTCTAACCCATGCAGCTCCTCGTGTCTCCTGTCAACCCCACAGGCATTAGTGAGGGGTGGCTCTTGGCCCAACAGTGTCACCCTTTCCTGGGAGCTTGGACAACCACATGGGCTACTACTGTCAAAAGTGCTTTAGGCTGCAAATAAGCAGGTGGGTGTTCAGAGGTCTTGGCTGCCAACACCACCTGTGGGGCCTCAAGGGAAACTTGGCACTTCTGGAAATGTAGCTGTTTGGTTAAATTTTGAAAAGCTGTATTAGATACCCAACCTTTAGTCTTCTCTTTAGGAAAATGGTCCTTGTTAGAGCTGTATTTTCTCCCAAGGAACACCTACACATGAGCTACTTGAATGCCACATTCAGCTACTTGGCAGTACACTGTGGAAAATCACTGGCCTTGCGCTGTTGAGCCAAATGCAGACCTATTTGTATTTTTAAGGGAATTAGTATTCTTTTCTCTGTTTAAAACATTCCTATTACTCATAGTGAGTCAAATCCTGGCCCCGTTTGGAGGGTGGTGCATAAATGAGCTATATGCACAAAGGAGCTTCATTAGGAGCACTTTCCAAACCCTCCATCCACCTGCCTTTTCCCGAATGAACAAGCATTCGCCTCCTGCCCTGGCACCACAGCTGTGATTGCTATCCATGCTGTCCCAGCCTGACTCATGCTATGTCTCCATGTCTTCTGTTTTGCTCCTCTGAGTTCCTCACCTCCTGTCTTGCACATGTTCATGTTGCTGCTTGGGAGGTGCCACATATGTGGACAAAAAGCACAGCCATGTCCCTTGTGACACAGGAGCAGAATCACAGAGTCAGTTGGGTTGGAAAAGACCTCAGAAACCATCGACCCCAACCTGTGACCAATCCCCACAGCAGGGCCAGGGAGCTCCTGGAGAGGCTCCAGCAGAGGCTGCGCAGCTGAGGAAGGGCCTGGAGCATCCCCGTGCCCAGCACAGGCTGAGGGAGCCGGGGCTGCTCAGCCTCGAGAGGAGCCCCAGCTGAGAGGGGCCCTCAGCCCTGGCTGTCCCTGGCTGCAGGGAGGGCTCAGGGCAGGGCCCGGGCTCTGCTCCGGGGCCCGGCAGCGGCACCAGAGCCACGGGCAGGGCCTGAGCCCGGCAATTGCCCCGCACAGGAGCAAGAACTGCTGCCCTGGGCAGGGCCCGGGCTGGAACAGAGCCCAGAGAGGGGCTGGGGTCTCCTCCCTGGGGATGTTCCAGAACCATCTGGCCACGCTCCCGTGCCCTGTGCTCTGGGATGGCCCCGCTGGAGCAGGGAGGTGGCACCAGGGACCGTCTGTGGTCCCTCCAGCCCGACCCACTCTGGCATTCTGGGTCTGAGGGGGATTTGCTGCAGGTTCTCCTCGGGACTGCCACAATTCCCAAGGAGGACACGGGTGCTGTGGGAACACCCTCAGTGCCGAGCTGGGAGGAGTTTTGGTGTGCACGGGGTGCTCCCGTGGCTCAACTCTGAAATCCTTAACTCCGGGCTCGTACCTGGCTCGGAGCCTTCCCTGCCCGCTCCCTGCCTGTCCCTGCTCCCTGGGTGACAAACCCTTGGATAATGCTCCATTGTAGCCGGCGGCTGAGAGACAAGTGCCATGTGCCAGCACGAGAAAATGAAATCAGTATTTAATTACTAAATATTCTACATCTAAAATTAAAAAAAAAAAAGCTTAAATAATTCAGTTTGATTTGGTCTAATTAGCCTGATTTCCTAGTATTTAGCCCTAATTATGTGATACATAAGCCCTAATTATGTAGTACGTATACAGTGTGCTCTCTAAAGTTAAAGATCAGAACGGATACTGACTTAAATGATAAAATATGTTAAATTATTAATTATAATTAATCTTACAAAATAGGCATAATTAGTTTAAGTACTTTAGATATTCTACTTAATAGCATTACGCATTATATGCAAGGTTTGAGCATTTTACAAATACTCTTATCCCAGGGAAATACTGGGGAGGGGGGATTCAGTGGAGCTCTTCCCTGGCAGGCACAGGGGCCGGAGCACCCTCAGTGTCCTGCGCTCTCCCTCAGGAGATCAGAGCCTGGGAATCTCCTTTAATTCCTCTCCAGGTTTATCAGGAGCTGCTGCAGAGCTGGGGAGGGTTCCTGTGTTGGTCAGTCCAGAGCACAGAAGGGTTTTAGGGGTTCCAAATCCAGCCCTTTCTGCTCCTGCTGCTGGTTAGATCAGCACTCTGGGCCAGGGGAAGATGTCCTGCCCATGGGATGGGATGAGCTTTGAGGTTCCTCCCAACCCAACCCATTCTGGGATTCGATGAAATCAAACAGCACAGGAAAAAAATGTGTGAGGTATTTTTAGTTCTTCTACTTAAAAGGTGCTTTTACAGCTCGTTTCTCGAATGTGATGTGGGCACAATTGGGCTGGAATTGCTGGGAAAACTGTGGCTCACCAGGGTTCTTTACAGTTCTGCCTCTGATTAGGTCAGGAGTTGGTGGGGTCAGCTTGGCTGTGGAGCCTCAGCGTGTGGTCTGTGTGGGGAAAATGCAGGAATAGGTGACAGAAAGAGTGGATTCCAAAATCTCCAGAAATATGGAAGGAAAGAGAAAGAAAAATACAAGGGTTATTCTCCTTTCCATTTCAACATTTGCAGGAACGGGGCAGGGAGAGACTCAAGAATATTTTTACAAACAATTCACGCACTCCTGGGGAGAGAGGTTTTGTTGCACACCCAGCTCGTTGCTGCAGACTGATGGTTCCACAGATTAAACAAACTCCACTAAATACAGAAAACACGGATTAACCGAGTGAGCTGTTGAAACCTTCCACGAGAAAAACAGATTTCCAAATCCACCCGCCCTGTGACATCACCTGTGCCCGTGATATCACCTCTCTCTGTGACATCTCCTGTCCCCTCCCGTGGTGACCCGGAGCAGGGCTCCCTCTCCACCCCCCAGTGCCCTGGGGCCGGGTGGGGAATGTTCCTCCCAGCCCCTTCCTAGGCTGGAGCTTTGACACAAAATCTCTTTTCCTGCCTAATTAAGCTGTGCCTGGGATCTGCTCAGATGTTCCGTGCTGACAGAGAATTCCTCAGCAGCTTTCCCCTCTCTCTCCCCGCACTGATCTCAGTTTACCCAAGTTGGATTCCTGGCTCATCCTGTTGCAATCTGGACCCTGTTTTGAGGAGATGTAAAATAGAGCCGGTCCTTTGCAGGGAGCTTCATTTTCCCGGGAATGCTGGGCGGATGCTGCCGTGTCTCCCTGGGCACGTGGGTGCCCAAAAGGGCTCCTTGCAGTGGCACAGGGACCATGAGAGCTGGGCTGAATTTTCTCCTTACTTGGGTCTCTCTCCATCACCCCTTGCACAATGAAGTCATCTCCTCTGTCAAGCCAATCCTTCCACGTGTTTTATCCCTCCTGGAGATGTTGGAAGCACCGATGGAAAGATTATTTCCCACTAGTTGGGATTGTGTTGGGATCCATTTCTGTTCTCCCTGTGCTGCAGGGGACAGGCAGTGGGCACTGCTGGGCATTGTACCGGGCACCCTGGAAATGTGATTTTTTTCTTGAGGAAGAAAGTAATGCTTTCTACTTATCTAAAAAAAATATTTAAATCTCCACTTCTCATTTATTGGAAGGAAAATTATCTTTTCCTTGTGGCAGTGGTACGGGATTGTTCACAGTTACTGAAGTAGCTCTGACGGAGCCTGGGGGGGATGGAAGGAGTTTCCTCACTGGGGTTCAGGGTGGGCTGGGCTGGGAGCAGGAGCAGGAGGAGGCCCTGCGTTAGGTCTCGTTCTGCTTTTCCTCTCTCTGGAAGCCCACGGGCACACAGAGGGCCTGGGAGCAGCGCTGAGCGGGGTGTGGGGCTGAGACCTGTGCCAAGCTCTACCAGGGCTCATCCATGAAGACATTAAAGCTGTCACCTCCCCATCTCAGGGCTGAGGGGCCGCTGGGCTCTGCAGGGACATCCCGGGGCCGGGGGCTGCCCAGGGCAGGGCTGGGCTTGCGTCCACCCAGGGGGAAGAGAGTGCCCAGGGCTGGGCCTCGTGCTGCTGGAAGGGAGCTTCAATCCCATCCCATCCCACCCCTGCCATGGCAGGGACACCTCCCACTGTCCCAGGCTGCTCCAGCCCCAGTGTCCAGCCTGGCCTTGGGCACTGCCAGGGATCCAGAGGCAGCCACAGCTTCCCTGGACACCCTGTGCCAGGGCCTGCCCACCCTCCCAGCCAGGAATTCCCAATTCCCAATATCCCATCCATCCCTGCCCTCTGGCACTGGGAAGCCATTCCCTGTGTCCTGTCCCTCCAGGCCTTGTCCCCAGTCCCTCTCCAGCTCTCCTGGAGCCCCTTCAGGCCCTGCCAGGGGCTCGGGGCTCTCCCTGTGTCCTTCCCTTCTCCAGGGGAACATTCCCAGCTCTCCCAGCCTGGCTCCAGAGCAGAAGGGCTCCTCTCCTTGGTGGAGCTTCTCCCCCACCAGCATTCCCAGCTCCTCCCCAGGGCTGTCCCCATCCCTTTCCAGCCTGCCTGGCTCTGGGCTTTATCTCCTGCACTTTCCATCCCAGACTGGCACCACCAGCACAAACTGCAGAGGTACAAAGTGCTCAGATATCTGAGGAAAACACTCCCAGGAGGGGATTCCTTCTGTCTCAGGCAGAAAATCTCCTTCCCACCGTTTTTGCCCCCTCTCCCTCCCCTCTCCAGGGATTTGTTATTTCCCTTTTGCACAACCAGAGCAGCACAACAGCAGCTGGGCAGAAATAGGGACTTCATTACGGGGAATGCTGCACAGGGTCAGCGTGGCTTCGGGCTCCCCTGGCTGCAGTTTTGAGTAGGAATTGCATGGAAATGGGAATCTGTGTGCTGAATTCCATGGATTTTCTCGGTGTCCAAGCTAGGAACCCCGGAGTGGTGTGAACTCCAGGTGAGGCCAGCTCTGAAATCCCTGCGCTGCTCTTCAGCACCAGAGGAGCACTAACGAATGAGGGACGTGCAGTGTCCTTTGTTTCACAGTTTGGATCTTTCCAAGCTCTCCTTCTTATCTATTTTAAGGAAAATCCTCTTTCTCCTGGACAACTGAATGGGATTATTCCAAGATTGGGTAAATAAATATTGGTTGGCTGGGTTATTCCACAAACCAGGACTCTGCTCCGGCGACACATTTGCAAATACCTGAAGGAAAAAATGCAAACAGAATTAAATCTGCTGACCAAGGCTTCCAGCTTTAATGAGGGCATTTTCCCACCAATTCCAACGGGATGGATTTATTCCCATAAATATTTCTCCTGTCGCTTGGACAGCAGTGGCCAGCAGCTCAGGAGGGGGTTTCCCATCTCTTCCATGTGTTTATGTACTCTTTAATTCACTGTTTGTTTTAGAAAATGGGTGAATATAACAATTTTTTGTTTTATTGAAACTGCCTGAGAAAAATTATTTAATACACAAAGGAATTTCTAAATCTTGGTTTAATTTTTTTTTTTTTATATTCTGCATTACAATATGAGAAAGATCTGTCCTTCTGTCTGACTAATGTTAGTTTGATGATTATACCAATATTAACTGCTTTACTTGAGCAAGCAAAGAAAAAGTAAAATACCAGTCAGAGCAGCTGCTAATTCAGCGGGTGTTGTACTCTGGTTATTAAAAATACCCAAAAGATGTACCTTGGTGGTTCAGGCTTTTGAATTAGAAGCAGAATATTAATTTAGGCCTGAAGCATGATTAAACATTGTAAGGCCCCTTAAGAATTTTCACCAAATTTTCTTGGATTTCTCTTTATTGGGTCTTCCTCGACTGTGTTTAGCCCTGTAATTGCTTTGCTCCTTTGTTGATAGGTTAAAGCACAGTGTGATTTTCCCCATGTCATAATATTTAAGAGGACGGTTCAGTGTTTCGCATGTCTGATGTGCAGCTGAGGCAGCGCAGGGGGAGTGGGCTCGGGGCTTTGGGAGGATTTTTCCCTTCTTCCCTGCTCTTTTTCCTTCTCTTTCTGACCCTCTGCAGAAGCTGCTGGGCTGCAAAGCTACCTGTGCTTCCTGGGAATTTGGGAGGGGTTTTCTGGAACAGAGAAACTCCCAATCACAGATAAATTGAAAAAAAAAATCCAGCTCCTTCCCTACTCTCCTGTTTTTAGAAGGAATTCAGAACATGACATTTTCCAAGTTTCTCAGGGAGAACCAAGAGTTAAAATGCAGTACTTGGAATTCATTACTCATATGCACCCAAAAAATGGTGATTTGGGCATGAAGAAGATTAAAATGTGGAGCAGGAGCTGGATGTCGGGGGGGGGGATAAATCAAAATAATCTGGGGTCTAATGCTGGGCTTGGGATTTTCAGTGGGGCTGAAGCCTGGCCAGGCCTTGGGCAAGGCTAAAGGGTGACAAGACCCAGATTTGCTGCTCTGGAGCTGGGTTTGGAGAACAGGTGGGAATTGTCCATGTGGGTGTTTGTGATTCCGGCTCTGAGCAGGAGCTGCTGGCTCTGGGGTGTTCAGGGCTCAGGGAGACCTCGGTGTCAGGTTTGGGAAGGGAGCAAGGGCTGGAAAAGGAGCAATCCACGGGTGAGACCTTCCCTCTCTCCAGGCCGGCTCCCAAGGGCCAGGATCGGCAGCAGGAGCCCGAGGAGGTGGCACCCAGAGGTCTCGGGGCTCGGGGAGGATCCACTGCAGCTTCTGGCAGTGGCTGGGTGGGTGCAAAAGGAGCAGGTTTGGGGCTGCTGGGCGCTCCTCAGCAGTGCCTCTGGCAGCTCGGCAGAGCAGCAGCTCCAGGGCGTTGTCTCTGCGATGTGGGGCAAGCTGGGATGGGTTATCCAAGCCAAACAGAGAGCTGCAAGGGAAGGGAAGGGGTGAGGGATGAACTTAGGGCTGGGGGTGCTGTACCCACGAGGAGGGGCAGGAGAAGGCTGTGGTGGGATTTCAGGGGGCAGCTCGGGCAGGAATCAGCTCCAGAATTTCATGTGCTGCTCTTTGGAGGAAAGGCTCATCCTAGAAAAGTGTGGTGAGAGTTTTAATTTTAATGGGATTTAAACACCCAGATTTTCAGGGTTACAGAGGAGGCCTCGTTAACACTAACGAGGGAGGTGTGTGTGGATCACTCTGGGAGCCAGGATGGGTTTGAAAGGCCCAAATATTTGGCTGTGGTTTGTTAATTTATATATAATTTATATAAAGCACTACCAAAACTCTAATCCAGCAACAAAAATGTTGACAGGGTTTGGAGTGCACTGGATAGAGACATTCAGACAGGTTGATATCATTGCTCGAGAAGGTAATAATTATCTTTTACATGCACTAAAACCCTTCCTCTCCTCAGCTTTTAGAGAGCAACTGTTGGCTAAAACCCCTGGCATTTCCATTTCACACAACACAAAAAGAGAGAAATGTAATAAAAGGACTGAACTGCATCCCAGATGTGTCCCAAGGCTGCAACACCTGGAGAAAATCTAAAATACATTTTAGTGGAGCACATCCCAGACAGGCTGGTAAGAACAGGGATGCTGAGCTGAAGGAAATGCTGAATATTGAAATAAAGCTTCAGAAAGAGAATGAGCTGGGAATTCATTAATAAAGAATGAATCATGGCAACGGCAATGACCAAAGAAACATCTGGGGGATAGCTTAAGGAAAACCCTGCACTTAAATCCTTTACAGGGGAGGGAGGGAGGGAGGGAGGGAGGAAGGAAGGAAGGAAGGAAGGAAGGCTCACTCAAAGTATAAATTGTGCAAACCCTCAGTGAGAGATTCCATGACATCTCTTGGAAGAGCAGTGGCCAGGTGTGACCAGCAGTGTGGCCAGTGATGTGGCCAGGTGTGACCAGCAGACCCTGAGCCTGGCCACAGGAAGGAACTGGGTGCCCGCCGCCGTTGGGACCCTGGACTGGAGTAACCCTGGTTTCCCACAGTCCCCAAATTAGGATTTCAGGAAGCAGAGGAGTTGGGCTCCAATAATTACAGACAGTCAGTGATGAGAATTTCTGCAGTGCAAACAACCCAGGCAACCCAAAAAATATGTCCTGGTCTAGTCAGCAGAGCTCCGCGGGTGCATTAATTAGTGGTGGAATGAGTGCAGGCGTCTGGGGCTCTGATTCAACAGGGAAATTAAAATCCTTCAGCTCCCAGAAGGCAGCAGCTGCTGGAGTTGGAGATCAGTGTCCTCTCCAACTTCAGCTGCTCGTGATTCAAGCGTGGTTTGGTTGCAGTTCAGTCATGAAATACCAGGAATTCTCTTTGAAGTGCTCAGATGACCTCAGCATGTCCAATTCCAACAAGCAGTTGAATTTTTAACTTTACAAGGCACAACAGTTCTTTGTTTAAAACCTAATTGGCTGCATTTTTCTATTTAATGTGATATGTAATTATGTAATTCCAACCTGAACCAGATGAGCTCATTTCCCTGCATTTCCCTGTTTTCCTGCGGGCTCTGGAAGTGTGTTCCCTGGAAGTGTGGATCTCCACATTCAGGGAATGACAGAGCTCAGAAAAATGCTCACGGCATCTTTTTCCATGAAGAATCCACAGTCAGGAAACATAATCTGTAAAACTTCTAGAAGTTTTCCTTTTCCTTCCAGAAGAGTGTGTGTAAGTTTGGAGTTACTGAGCTCTACCTGTTATTTGAACATTTTTAAAAATCAACATAAATTGCACCTGGGGTAGAGAATCCTTCCCCATGGCACACAGGCTTCATCTTCACCAGGGGGTTTTCCAGCTTGATAAATTTTATCTGGATTTTTGTTACATTAGGAAGGAAACATTTTGCTTCTGTTGCAAATAAATTCATTTCAGAGCAAGGATGTTCTCAAAAACTGAGCTAAATTCAGTGAACAAACCAGAGAAATTGATGCTGTAGCGTTCTGGGTGCTGTCTGAATGCAGCATTTTAGCAGGAATTTAAAGCCAAGGCAGCTTTGCACTGCTATAAATGCACACCCACTTCTGCCCAGTCCCTTTGTTGACTTTTCCTTCCTGGAGGTGATTCCTGCCCTGCTGGATTTAATCCTGCCCGGTGCTGGATATCCCCTGATAACCAGATCATCTCCGGAGCAATTCCTGACGGGCTTTGGGCAGGATTCCTGCCTGCTCCGGCTTAGGGGCAGGATGGATTCCTGCTGGATTCCTGCCTTTCTCCGGGTTAGGGGCAGGATGGATTCCTGCCT
>NW_024581135.1:457682-478417 GCF_017639235.1 Corvus kubaryi
CAGCTCCGTCCGGCCGGCCTGAGCGGGGCAGCGCCGCCGCACCGGGCAGCTCCGTCCCGTCGGCCCGAGCGGGTGAGTCCCCATCCCCGGAACAGGTCGGCCTCGCCGCCCCGGGAGGGTTCGCTGTCCCGGGGGTCCCCGTGCCCGAGTAGGGGACGCACAGAGGCCCCGCGGTGCCGCGGGCGTGTTCGGGGGGTGCGACATCGCTGCGGTGTCGCGGGGAGGGCAGGGCTGGGGCTTTCCCTTTTCTCTGCTTTTTATTAACTTGTGGTGGTTTTGGCTGGGGTAGAGTTAATTTTCTTCGCGGTGGCAACCGTGGGGCTGCGTGGAGCTTGCCCGGGTGGGAGGTGCGGAGTGCTGCCGGAGCGCAGTGAGCTCCCCGTGGATGTGCTGGCACTACCCACGTCAATACGCTGAGAGTCCGTGGTTTGCTGGGGATAAGAAAGCTCCAGGTCAAAGTCCCTGGTGCCAGTTCATCTGCTAAAGGTGACGCCTTTGCAGGTTGCCAGAGCCGCTGGTGCGGGAGACAGCGGGTTCTGAGCCCCCCGGTTATCCGCAGCCCGCCCGCCCTGGGCTCCGCGGGGGAAGGAAAGGGGGCAGGTTGTGGCCTGGCTTCTTGCGGGACTCTGGCTGGACAGGGAGCACGGTCCTGGAGCAGAAAGGCGCTCTCAGCCCGCTCAGGTGTGCGTGTTAACCTGGAGGCTCTAAACCCACACACTGGCCTGTGAAATCTGGGCCATGAATATAGTAGGGGAAGCTGCCCAGTCAGTCTTTCCAACTCCGTCTATACAAAAAGACTAAAATAATTTGTTTCTAGCAGTACTTTTACATTAATTGTAACGAAACCACTTTGTTTTCCAGTAGTTGAGAGAGCAGTTCATCTTCAGGAGGTTCTCAAAGAGTTGGGGTTCATGTAGGTGTGCTGGAGGCACCAGTGCCTCAGGATGATGTTACTGGTGGGAACTTCCAGGTTCTGGACTGAGCTGCAGAACTGGCACGTTTGTACAAACCCACTTTTTAAAACGATGCATTGATCTCTCAGAAGAGAACAGATTCATTTTCCAAATCTCATGTGTTTTTATGGTCTGCATTGAAGCCCATCTCAGCTTCTCCTTTAAGAAGACTCCTGTGGCTATAGCAGTTTGCTGTGGGCAATGACAAGTCTATTTTTAAACCTTCACTTTTCTTTTGTTTCCTGTAGTACGATCTTTGCTATGATCCTTATACTCATCTTCAGAGGGATGGTGGTGACCTGGAATGCAGCAGGCACTTTGCAAATACTCTCCGAGCTCTGTCCTTGAAGGGCTGGAGCTGTTTGAAGAGTGCTGGGGTGCCTTGCAATTGAAATGGGAAAGCTGGAGTCCTGGCTGTGGAGAGCTCTCAAGTGCAGGGCTGGGGCCTTTGATGGCCGAAACTTTTTTTTTTTTTGAGAAGGTGTTAGAGATCTGTTTTAAGGGAACAAAAAGTTCCTGTATGCACTCTGCTCTCCCCAGGAGGTGTTAAGTGTGTGCCGTGGTTTCAGAGGTTTGCCTTCCCTCAGGATTTGTTTGCTGGGATAAGACCTGCATTCCTCTGATTCAGGGGTCGGGTATGTGCTCCTTGCCCAGTGGCACAGGACTCGGGAGTAGTTCCTAACTGTAAATCTCTGCCTGTTTGTCTCCACACTGAGTGAGAGGTGTATTTTGTTCTGTCTTCATTTTGGGATAAACTTTAAGGTCTGTTGCTGTGACTTAGTTCACCCCTCAACCTTCTCAGTTTGTAAATAATCAGCTCTTACAGGCCTAAATCATGGTTAGGACAGAATTATGCCAGGTGAGGCTGTTATTTAAATGAAACAACTTGAGGGGAAAAACCCCCATTATATAGTTTTACTTTTAAGTCTTATAATGTGTCTCAAAGTTTCAAGCTGGGGAAGGGAAATCCTACTGACCTGGTGTTGATGATGTTTCCAGAGGTGCTGCCGACATTCTCTGTCTAAGTTCCACTGCCCAGGAACTGTTGCTAACTGGGTTTTTTTATGATTTATTTATTAGGAAATAAATTTAGAAAACTATTTATTAGGAAAATACTTGAGTAGCAGAGCTGTTGAGTTTGTTGCCTTATGTTTATACTCTGTAGGGAATAGGATGGCTGTGTTAGTTACTGACAAAAGAACTGGTGAAGCCCCGGATAGTGTGTGCAGAGGTTCAGCCTCGCCCTCCATGGGCACCACTCATAAAGTGATTTTGGCCATACTGTGTTCCTGGGGCTTGCAATTCAACACACTTTGAGACGTAAGAGTTTTATTGTATGCCTTAGTAGCTGAAGATTTGATATTCTGGTGATTGTTCACACTCTTCTCTTAACACGTATGAAGTTGGTTGCATTTTTTCTGCTGAGGTGACCTGCTAAAGATCACCTCTAACACTGAGCAGAAGGATCCTTTTGCAGGAGAATGCAAGTGTGTAGAGGAGCTGAGGTGAAAGGGGAGGGCTAAATATAGCCATTTCCTGCAGAACTTATCTGCTTTTGAGGCTGGTTTTCCAAATGGAACTGGTGTCTTCCAAGCCCTCAGTGAGGGTAGGAAGAGAACATGGGCGGGGATAAGAACACCCGTGGGGTGTTGTGGGTGGGTTGTGTTTGTGGTTTTTGTTTTTTCCAGCCAGCTGGTACTCTGAAGTCATGCTTAAATTTAATGAAAGCCCGATGCTAAAATAGGATCTAGGGACAGCCGTTGTGAAATAATTAGGCACCCGTTCAGCCCTTCTTGTCCCTGCCAAAAAAAAGCTACTTGAATTCATTTACATTCTTGGTATTAGAACTCTCAAATGGCATCTTGATACCTGCTCTACTGTGTATAAACAGGTTAAAAACTTGTCCCACTTCACCTGTGCAACTCTCAGGAGCTACAGCAGATTGCAGTGGTGGTATTGAACATGGGTGATTTCTGAGTGCCTCTGTGTATGAGGGTTCATGGATGTCACAGAGGTGGGTGGCAGGCTGGCCTCAGCCAGGGTGTGCACGTGGATTAGGGGATGGATTAGTTACTTTAGGATCTGAGGGTAGTCAAGACTGAGACAGTTTAAGAGCATCTTAGTTACAGAGATATCTGATGCTGTCAAAATCCTCACCTTTTGAGCACTGCTGTAGACAAGTTCTGTGGCCACACGTTGGGGGTGTAAGGCTTTTATGTCATGTACATACCTGTACTTATCTGTAAAAATCAGGAATGATGGTGTTTTCCAGCAGTGTTGGAAAGCTGAATTCACATGTCTGTGAAAACTGTTTTGGGATCACAAATTTATAAAATGTAGACTACGAAATGTATGGAGTTCCATGGAAATGCTTTCAAGAAGTTCCTTTTTTTTTCACTATGTTTGCAGCCAAAACATGGTTTCAGAGTAATGCTTTCAAAAGCGTGGAAGTGCAGACCAATAACAGTAAGTGATTGTAGTGCAATAGTTTTCTGTGTTACGTTGGACCATGAGTTTGCATGTGACCCAGTCTCAGGTGATGGCAGTCGCTTCCTTAACGTGTGGTCTTCTGGTGCTGTGTGTGCACAGTGCTCACAGGTTCCTGTTTCAGAGTGATTTGCATCTGTAGATTGAGGTTGTTCGGAACACACTCCCAAAATTCTCCTCTGGTAAGAAGACCCAGAGAGAACGAACTGCAGTTATAAAGTAGCATTGAAGCACACCTTTGCCATGAACATGAGATGCCGTTTTCTGGAAGGAACGTGAGGAGTGTGCCTG
This sequence comes from Corvus kubaryi, assembly GCF_017639235.1. Lineage (NCBI taxonomy): Eukaryota > Metazoa > Chordata > Aves > Passeriformes > Corvidae > Corvus > Corvus kubaryi. The sequence continues at coordinate 461,414 of NW_024581135.1, forward strand.
TGCTCCTAGTGAAACAAGCACACTCCTTTATGTGGGAGAAAGCAGCACTGCAGTTCAGAAGTGCTGGTGTTCTTCACTGGCAGTTCAGATGCTCGCCTTCCCCTGGAAGGCCAATCTGCTCCTGAGTAGTCAACATCAGGTGCTGGATCACAGTCCGCCAGGTAGTGTAGATCCCTCTTTAACAGGGCTCTTTTGATGTGCTCTTGCCTTTCATGCAGTGCCTCACCTTGTTTGCTGCCCCAGTGCTGGCCGTGCCCGTCACTCTGCAGCGTGGTGGCAGTGCCCGGTTGTGCCTGGCAGTGTGCTGGGGCCAGGGCTCTGGGACACAGGATTCTGCCAGCTCTGGTGAGAACATGCTTTGCATTCCTTGTGCCTGCAAACTAGTGTGCCACCAGCGCTGAAACACCTAACAAGCCCCCCAGATCAAGGTCACTTATCTCAAGGGATGGAGTTCTGTTTGAATGCAAAGGCATTGTAAGTGCCTAAGCAATTGGGATAATCAGTGTCCTTCAGCTCCACAGTTTCTTCAAGCTTGGGACCTGTTTTAGGTTTACATGAGGTTGGCTCAGCCTAGTTTTGCAAGGCTGTGTAAGGTGGTGTGTAAATAAACTGACTTGCTAAGGGGAGAAATGCTTTAAAGGAAATAGTGTAGAGGTCTTAAAGTCACAATTGACATGAGTAAATTGGAAGTGATGATCCTAGGTAATTTCTTATTATGCAATAAATGGTGAATACTGGGTGTAATCAATTGTCAGCAGCTTTAAAATTAAAACCAATAGTTTTTGTGTGGTGCCTTTTTAAGCTATAGACTGACTGTGGTGGGACATTCAGGAGACTTTTTTAAGGTACAGTTGGATCTGTTGGTAGGCCTGTGGGAGACCAGTAAATGCAGTGATTCAGATGCAGTTTTGGGCTTGGGAATTTACCTCTGACTGGGAAGTGTGGGGTAGGGCGCAGAGGAGGGTGGAAGAATGCCCCTTTTACGCTGTGTCCTTACGCTTCTTCCTGAGCATCTGCTCCTGGCCTCTTCTGGAGTCAGGTTATTGCTGGTTAGGCGTGTGTGTTGTTGGTGTGCAGGGGCAGTTCCATGGTTCTCGCCCCCAGAAGTCCTGTTGTCACTGCATCTCCCCTTCTGAAACGCTCCTGGCAGGGTCAGGCCAAGTCACTGTTCCCTGCCTGTGATGCTACTGGAAAGATGCATCCGGAAGTGTGTGGAGCTTGTTGTAGAGCAGCTCCAGTCTGCTTTAGGGAAAGGAAGGCTCTGGCTTTGTTAAGAGAAGCTTATTAAAGTGAAGACCACCAGTTTGGTGATTGTCCAAGGCTGCCTTTGGAGTTGTTTGTGTAGTCTGAAATGACCAAGATGGAGATAGAAGATGGTGAGGTGGAACACCAAAAGCTGTTATCTGGGCCTTTTTACAGAAGACGTGTTGCTGCAACACTTAACCTTCTGTCCTGAGTGCCTGGAATGTTCCTTCTCAGCATGCTGAAGCCACAGATCGTCCTGTTAAATGGAAGCTGGTAGGAGGACTTGTTCCTTGTCTTACAGAGCAGTTGTGGTGAGCTGTGCTCGCTGGAGGTCGGGACTTTCTTGTTCTGACTGCAAACCTTACCTCTGCTAATGAGCTGCAGAAGAGAGGCCAACAAACACCTCTTCTAATTGCAGGTCTGCTGTTTGCCTGGCAAGGATCCTGTGACAGCAGGAGCGGGCTGGCAGCCTTCGCCAGCAGCCTTTGGCTTCGTGGATCGCTTGGAGGCTAGAAGTGGCTTCCCTTTGAAGTCCTGGAAGCTGCTGATCCCTGCTTTCAGGAGTCGGTGTGCCTCAGCAGGCTCCTCCTGGGGTTTCTGGCTCAGTGGTTTGAGGCACTTGGGGCTGTGGTTGCACAAACCTTTTCACCAGCTACTAATGGCAGGCCAGTAAGTAGTCCTGCTTCTCCTTCTCCACGTGCTGTTCTTTTTCCTGTTCTGGCATCTCTGACCATGTGATGCACTGGATAAGGCATTCATTTGGTTAAAACTTAGTCTGCCTTTGCCAGGTTACTTCTAACCTGGGTTAATTCCCAGGTTTTTTTCTTGTGCTGGTGCTAAGGAGGGATTTCTGAGGGTATGAGTGGCTGAGCAGACACACGGGACTGTGAGCTGCCTTGGTGTGTTTGTGAAGGCTGTTGCCTTGCTTGAGTGCACCCTGTGTATTTGGTGTGCCTCGGCCTGGTGGACCTGCTGTGGTCCACTCCCCAGGGAGAGTTCCTGCAGGTTTCCTTGCTGCTGGCTTGCTCTTGGCTATTGCCATGACACCAGGACGTGCTCAGACACACATTTTTGGCAGTCCCACATGCCTGCCTGCCCTCCCTTCTCTGCAGGATGGTGACCAGCAGTGGCCAGCCTGTCCCCCAAGCTGCCATGCATGGGGCCAGAGCTGCCTGGGCTGCTCAGCCTGCCAGGGTGGGTGACGTCCTACACTGTCAGGTGCTGTGGAATGGGAGGTAGAAGAGATGAGACTGAAATCTCCCTAGGAACAAATGTAAAATTAAACAAAATGCGTGTTTGTATTAGTCAGCCTAAACCAGACTGTGCTATTTAGGGCTCTCCATTGCAATAAACTTGCCTCTTGTATTTGTGTGGGAGGACTGCAACAATTAAAGTAATTTTAAGGCTGAATCTTAAAAGAGAAAACAAAATGAAAAGATAATGGTTTGGTTTAAGAGAATATTAATTGTATCATATTACATTATAATACTCTTATATTAGAGAAAAGATAGGTGATATGCTGCAGGTTGGTTATTGGTAAAAGCCATGTCCATATTGCACATTAAAACTTTTCTTGACTTCATAAGGAGTAATATTTTTTTTATTTTTTAAAAGCCATTAAATTGCAGCCTTTACTGCTGCTGGAGAGTAAACTGCCTGCTGCAGCTGCAGTTGTGGGTAGCAGCCTGCTAAAACATCAACTTTGATGGCATGGGCTGGGTAAATCCCAGGCTGGAGTGATAAACAACACAGAGAATAAAAATTTTCCATTCCCCAGAAGTTGCTGAATAGAACTTAAAGACTAACTGGCGCAAAAGATAAAAAGATATAAAAGTATGTGCACAGGATGATAAATGTGAGTGGAACCAGTGGGAAAAAAAAGAGAAGAAAAGGACTATTCCAGCTGATTTCAGTATCAGGAGGATGATTTGGCAGTGGAGTTTATGGCAGTTAATCTTGTAGTATTACAGTGTGCTACTCCTTATTTTCTGTTCTCAGAACAAAAATGTGCAACTCGTAGTGCACCAGTCTGAGTGTTAAATTAACTAATTCCTATCTCCTTGGGCGTGGAATTAGAATAAGTTGTGCATTTAAAAAAAGAAGGCTATTTTTAATTTGACTTCTAAATACTGGCTCAAGTTAAATGGTAAGAAAGAGCATTTGAGATGTACCCTTAGCACATGAAAAAAGTGCTGATCCTTGTGAATTTAAAAAACACCCACAACAGAATGGAGGGGGTGGGTGCTCTTGGTGGTTGTGATTACAATAGAAAAATAAATATTTGGAAAACGTAGGAAATTCTTTTCTGGACATTCATTCTTACATATTGAGCATTGATCTAAGTAACTTTTATTCCACTTGACCTTTATTTTTGGACTGAGTTGCAAAACCTGTCTAGATCGTGGGTCTAAATGTAGCGATGATGATGAAAATTGCCATGCAAGCACCTTTTTGCTCCACCCATTTTCCTTGGGGGTGACTAGGTGTGTATGTGGTGTGGGACCATCTCTGCTTATCTTTTGATTCGAGAGCTGTCCTCCCTGCCAGAGGTAGCACGGGATCTTACTTTGATGTCTTGTTCCCCTCTCAGGCAGAGCCCTTTAGCTCAGTTGGGCAGCGCGTTGTGCCCAGACCAGCTCGCAAACGCCCGTCTGTGAGAGCCGAGGTACATCTTTGTGGTTAGGATGAAGGTTGAATCGTTTGAGTATTGGCTGTCCTCCAATTTCTTTGCATAATTTGAACCCGTCTCTGCCCAGAAAGAAACATTCAAGTTATTTCAAATCACTGGTATAGAAGAAAAAGCTCCACCTAAAAGGCTGCTCAGCAACGTGGGCTGTGTTGCCCCCACCTCAAATCCCCACGTCGTGCGCTGCGAAGGCGTGGCTGGGAGGTGGCTGGTGGCTTCTTTGGTCTGTCCTCCATGTCTGTTCTCATGGATCCTGCCCTTGGCTTTTGCTGTTGAGCCTGTGCACTTCTTAAATTCTTGAACAACTCCTTGGCATGGCTTTTGCTCTCTCACATTAGTTGGTTGACAGTTGGGCCTTTACAAATGTGCCAGAAATGCCACGTAGACATTTCTGTGTGTGTTTGTGGACCTGGCATGTTTGCATCAGCCTCCAGTAGAGAATAATCTGAGTAACATGTCCCAGCTTGCCTAAACAATTGGATGTTTTTTCTGTCTTGGTGTAGGTATTTTACACATTTGTAAGACTCATGTCATACCTCTAAAGCAAACCTGGGCATGGTTGTTCTGCAAAACCTGTTCTAAAATCTAAACCTATTTATTCCCTTCCCTCCATACTGCTTCCTTTATGACACAAGTAATATTTTGAAGAATGAGTGAATCAATATGACTGTTCCTAAATTACGGAAATAAAAACCTAAGCACCATCAGAAGTCTGAAAGAAATACGGTATTTCCATGCTTGATGCAAAAGTGGCATGTTTTAATGACTTTGACTTTTTTTGGAAAAGTCTTTGACTTCATCTTTTTGGTTGGGATTTGATCCTGGACATTGTTAGACATTCAAAGAAAATATGTATTGGACTTTCATGTGGAACAGTGTCCAGGATTTTGGGGGAACTTTGTCTTGTTTCTCCATTAGGAAAGCCAAAATGCCATGCAGTGAGGAGCCACAGCAACAAACTGGGTTTTGAAGCTCGATTTTCTTACACAGTTCCTGGAATCTCTGGTGAGGAATTGGTGTTCCTGAGGCTTCAATGCAGTTTTTATGCCTTCTGTAACAAAGGATCTGTGAGGAGTAAAACCTAATTTATTTCCAGTCTGGAGATTTGTAAAACTTTGACATGCATCCCAATTATAATTATGTTGGTTTAGTTCCCAAAGTGGACGCTCTTTATTCTAAAAGAGGCCCTCCTGTGTGCAACCAGGAATATCGAAGACCCTGAAGTGTTAGCGTTTGAATGGCTTTGGCTTAGCTTTAAAATAAATATCTACTGTATATGGAGCTCTGGGGAGTGGACTAAAGCAAATGGAAAAGGTGAATTAATGGGAAGTTGTTCCGCAAGGCTGGGTCCATAGAGCCACAGCACAGCAACACAGCGGCAGATGGAGGCAGAAGAAAGGCATTTTGAGAGCTTGCTTGTGTTTTGAGTCTGATGTGAAGTAGGTGCAATTCAGAGGCTGCTGTTCCTCTGCACGGGGTTCTGTTGTCATTGTTCTTGCTCTGCAGCATCTGTGGCTGGAGCAAATCTCCTGCGAGTGCCTGCACTGCTTCTGCAAGGAATAGTGAGGACCATTCCTGGCAGCTTTGGAAAGACTGCAGTGTTTGTCTCCTGGTACTTGATGGTTCTTTTGAGACCTGAGTGAAAACATCAACAGGTTCCCTTCTTGAAGACAGAGATTCACAGTTTTTCCTGTCTGTGATGGAAACCTGGAAAGAGGAGCATGTGCACTTCTTCAGGGCTGTGTGTGCCACAGACTGAGCAAAACAAATTGGCAAACCCTTGTTTTTCTGGGGAGGGAAGGAGCCTCACTCATAGCTTTTGGCTGCCTCCTGGTAGGAATTCATGTGCTTGTGAACTGAAAGTGGCCCTGGCACTGGGGCTGCAGGGTTTATGGGGTGAAGAGCCCCTGTGCTGGGAGTGAAGGTGGTCTCTGCTGTTGGGTCTCCTAAAGGAGAGTTCTGGAGAGCCAAGAGAGTGTTTGGCCCCCATTACAAGTAACTGGGGGGTTGGTGTTAAAGAGGGATGCTCGGGGATGCCTTGTGGGACTCAGGCGTCACTGTCAGAGGAGGGAGTGGCCGAGGGCCAGGCATGTGGCAGTGTCTCTAACAGAGTATGTTATTGCTTGTCAGCTGGTAATTGGTGCTGTTCGCCTCTGCACACACTTCGTGTTCTGGGAATATGGATAAAACAGTGGGAAACATGTCAGTGAGGTCTTGGGTGGGCTGCCTTGTTCTGGTGACCACAGCTCACTGGTTGCTGTGGTGTCCTGGCATTGTGGTAAGGTCCTTGCTGGCAAGTCAGGAGAAATGTGGCAGCAAAAGATTGCTATGTTTGGCTTGGGATGGCCTTGCCTGAGAAGTTCTCAGTAGCACATGTGATGTCTCACAGGGTGGGGACTGTGGTTTTTAGCAGCTTTTCCTTGGTAGGAAGCACAAGGGCTCTGCTCCTGGGGTGGAGAGGCTGGAGACCACAGTCCTTTGTTGGGCTGTGCTGGCCAGGACCCTCCTCAGGGGGGTCTTTGGGGTCCCCCAGAGGAGTATGGCTCAGGCAGCAGAAAGTGAGTGTGTGTAGAAAAGGTTCTTTCTGAAACGCTGGCCAGTGTGAACATGAAGGGAATTGAACCCACACCAAAGTCACAAACAGCAGTGACCCACAGGCTGTAAATGAAGTCTCTTAGGGGTTGGTGTGCCAGCAGTGGGAAAGAATACCAAATGTGGGGTTTTTTTCCTCAAAGTTCTGAAATATTCTTCCAAAAATCTTAGGGCTTTTTTGACATGATTGATCTTGTTTCAGTCCCACAGGTGTGTTTGGTTATATGTGAATGAGGGATTCTTCTGCACCTGAGTTCATAATGGCATATTAATTAAAAAATGAATGTTGGACAAGCCAAAAACACTTGCATGTCATAATTGTTTGAAAGATGTCTGTAAGTGTGTTAGCTGACTGCTTTGTGCAGCTTGCAGGTTTTACCCAAATTGTACTTAGGACCACAGCTGAAGGAAGAAAGTGCTTGATGTGTTACCTTCTTTGTGGGAGATAATTATGGGTCAAGAGGCCACAGCAGGTACTGTATCAAGAAGCAAACCAAGGCTAAAGGAAATAGGTTTGTATGGCCAGTATGAGTTAGAGCTGAGCACAAAGGTGGGTTTTCTGGTGCTATATTTGGTCAGTTTCCTGAGACACCAAGGAAATATTTGAGCATCTGATCTTAAAGGGAGATTCTGTTGATTCTCTGATCTTGAAAGGCCACTTTCTTACAAAACAAACAAACAAAAAGCCCACAAAGAACATGTCTTCCCTGTTAAAGTGATTTAAAATGTTTAAATACAGTAAAGGAACATAGTAAATATTTTTCATGTAGAACATGCAAAAAAATAACGTGATTTTATTCTGAATTAAGAACTAGCAAGCTAAAACTTAGACCTTTTTGGAAAGATTTGAAGAAGCAATGAGATTTGCATTGCTGAGCTGACCCTGCCCTGAAGGTCCTGCAGAAACAGGCGTCACCTTCGGGGTTGTGCGTCTGGAGTATGAAAGTTAAAGTTAAAATTACTTTAAATGGCTGAACTGTTTTGGGTTTAATTTAATCTGTGTTTTTTATTTACTTGTTTTTCATAAAAACCCACAGTAAATGCTAAATAAAGTTGGTTAAATGCTCATCCCAGCTGCATCATGAGGAGGGTTTAAAGGTGACTGAACACTCCCTCCCAGTCTAACATGTCAGAGATTTGTAAAGAGTGTTTCAGATCTTCCACGCTGTCACAGTAGTGTGTGGGCTGGTGGGGGCCGTCCACTGGGACTCCCAAAAGCAGCAAAGCTGATCCCTGAGCTGAGAAGCAGGGTGGTCTTGTCTCCCCCTGCCCAGGTCACCCAGACAGGCTCACCTGGCTGGCTTAGTCCAGGGCAGTTCTGGAGCTGCAGGTCCTGTGTCCTTGGGCTAGTAATTGGGCCTTAGTGGCAAAAGGTGTTGATAATTTTTCTTGCATGATTAGCACAGTCAGGTTGCTGTAAGCCTGTTTTCCAATTAAAAATAAACTTTAAAGTATTGTATTTATAAGAGTGAATAATCAAAACAAATGTATCCTTTTCCATAAAAAATGGGGACCTGAGTTCCTGGGTGTTGGAGTAGAGGGATGGAGAGGGAAATGGTCTTTAAAGCCTGTATTTAGTTAGTATTAATTTGTGTTCAACAGCAATTAAACCTTTCTTAGAAAAGAACAAAAATAAGTACAAAGTCAGATCTAAAATTGGTTATTTAAATTGTACTCAACTTCCTAACTTAAATCACCTTGATCAACTTGGAAGCATTTAAATACACACCAAAACCTGAAATGAATATTCTACCTGAACAAATGTAAAATGCTGTTTTAAAAATTTCAGAAAACCATGTAAAATTCCAAATGTGTGGGTTGTGTTTTTTTGTTTGTTTGTTTTTGTTTGTTTAAAACCTTTAATTTCGAGTCATTATGCTCACACAATTACTCAGTTGGGTTTATTTTGCATTTCTGTAGCTATTTTTTTCCTGGTAGTAGTCTGAAGAAACTTCTATCCCAAGTACATCCCAGCTCAAGTGGAGCGAAATCCTCCATATAGTGCTGGAGTTGGTCAGTGTGGTGTTCCTTGCTGGGAGCAGCTTGTGCAGCCTGGCTGGATTTTCAGGTGGCCAGGGATTGCTTTCTCCCAGGGAGCCGTGCAGACCTGCAGAGAGCTCTGGCTTGTCCAGCCCTCCCTAGAATTGCTAGTTTGGCAACTCTGCCCCTGGGAAGTTTACCGCGGAATTATTTTGAAGCTGTTTGATTTCTTTGCAGCCCTGCTGTGGGAACTCAGTGGTTTTGGGTTTGCTTGTTCTGCCTGCTCTCAGCTGGTGCTGCTGGTACCTCTGTCATGGTGCAGTGACATCTCAGGCCTTTGCATGGTTGACAACAGAGCTGTTCAAACATCTCCTGCCCTCTCCTCCTCGCCTGGAGGTAGGGGCACTGAGGCTGTGTTGGTATGGTCAAATACAGACCATGGAGCAGAGCCTTTGCTTGGAATTTGTGTTCCCAGCAGTTTGCAGATGAGACCTGCCTTGTGCTCCAGGCTTACCTGTGGTGCCAAAGGAGCCTGTCTGCCTCTGGTTGTGTGGAGGTGGGACAGTGGCAGGACTCCAGAGCAAGGGAGCAGAGTGCTGCAGGGACATGTGGGGTTTATTGCTGCTGGAGGAGCTAATGTACAGTTGCAGGTCCAAAAACAGGTGTCCCTCTGAGCAGCTGTGGGTGAGGAGTCATCTCTTAGCAGAGTTCTTGGCTAAAGCTCAGTTGTTAGTAGTAGGGTTTCTTGCAGCAGTGTGTTTGTATCAGTAGGTCAGTGTTAACTGGTGTCCAGCAACCCTTGTCTTCCCCAAATGATCACTTTGAGGCACTTGGAGTGAGTGGAAATGATCATGGTGTTAAGAAGGGGAACAGAAAAAGAGAAGAAATCAAAGAGCTTTTCTTGGTTAAAGTAGTTTGGCCATGTAACTTGTGTAGGTAGCTACACTTTGGTTTCCTGCATGGTCCATGAAATGGATATTGGGAGAATGCTGCTGCAGTGCTCTTTGAATCCAGGGACATCCTAGGCAGAGCAGATTTTGTTTGACTGCATAAATGTCTCTTCATGAGAAACAAACCGGACCAACAACCAAGTTCACACAATAGCTCACTGGTTTTAACTTCAATCTCTGCTAGCCCAGATTGTGATTATCCTTGCTCTGGGAAGCTATGAGGAATGTTAGATGATCTGTCCTGAAAATGGTGGGAGGGACACAGGGGAAGTCCTTGCTGCCAGACCACAGTGGGACAGCTCAGCCCAAAGCTCTGGTACAAAGGAACTCAGTCTTGTCCATGTTTGTGGTGTATGTTCCCAGACAAAGGGCTGTGCAGATCAGTAGGGGTGACTTCTGTTTTTACTAGCTCATACGGTCAAGTGAGTTCATATTATTCAGTCAGTTCTGGGGGTTTTGGAGATGATTTAGTAATTCCTGTTTTTTTCAGCCAACTGACAGAAAAATAATGTATTAAAAGCATTGATAATTCATTTATTCAGCTTAGATCTGCTTGTTTGCTGGCAGTGTTCAGCTTCCTTTGGAGTATCTGGCTGCTGCAGGGTAGGCTGGGGACCCACGGAGACAGGGGCTGGGCGGGCCAAGTGTCACTGCTGCTGACTACCATTGCTGTGAGTTAATCCTGCTTTTCAGAGGGGAAATGGCTAATACGTGAGTAGGTGCCTTGTGAACAAGCAACAGCTGGGTGCAAAGCAAAAATCTGCTAAAACATGACTAATTTTTGAGTGTTGCATAGAGTTTTTGTCTGTATTCAGCAGCAAATTACCATTTGAGCTTATGCTGCTGTTGCTTCGCTGGAGCTGGCATGAGCTGTGTGTTTGAATTGATGGTCATTGCTATGAGACTGTCAAAGCATTGGTACAATGTGGGGGTTGGCTCCCTGTTCTTCCACTTGCAACATGGCTGATTCCGTTCACCGAGAACTCTTTTAATTGGGCTCCACTCTGTGTTATGTTAAAACTCTGATGCTAGACACAGAAACCTGTGACACTTGTTTTGTTTGTTCTTGAAAACATACACTTCATTCTGCTTTGGCCATTCAGATTGGTTTTATGTGATTGTCAGCCGAAAATAATACTCCAATTGGCAGCAGCATGGCAGCTTCCTGCAGCCCGGGATCAGCAGGGGGGTAACTCATCCAGGGGGGCTGGGAAATGAAAATTCCTGCTCTGAGAGCATTTGTTGCTTAGCAAGAGGCATCGTGGCCTTGGGAAGGGCTGGCCCAGCACCCAGGCTGGCCTTGGCAGGCAGCTCCACATGCTGGGTGGTGGGTGCTCCGGGACAGCGGAGCCGGGCCATTCTGGAGAACGTCTCGGCCACCATGGGCTGTCCCTGAGTGCCCAGCTGTGCTGGAAGCTGGGCTGGAGGCCAGCTGTGGGTGAGGCTGGGAGCACCGGCCGCTGGGGCAGAGGCGGCACACGCGGAGGAGAGGAGAGCTTTGGTGGTGAGCCTGGAGTGTGTAACTGCAGTGGGATGGCTGGTTAGAAAATAACCAGTAGTCATGACTTCTGTTAATTAACTACTAAGAGTTAAATAAATGTTGTTGGAAAAACTGGTCTGTGTTTATTTGGCACGTCTCTCTCCAGCCGAGGCTGGTGCTAGTTGGTACACGCTCCACTGCTGAGCCTGTCTGCAGCGTGGTTTTATGTTTTCCATCTGTATTGATTTTCATGATTCATTGACCATGATCTAAGCAAAAAGCACACTTAAATGACACTGGAGACAGCTGTCTGTTAAAGTGGGACCTTTATGTAGTCTGAAATGGCGCCAGGTTTTTCTTCCATTACTTTATCAAGTAACACACACCAGTAGTATTCTTTGTTTAATTTCCTTTTCTAGGTCACTGGTATGTCACCTCTCTTTTGTGTAAGGAGAAGATGGTAAATTCTTACTCTAAACTTTCCTATCGGTTTTGCTCCTGTTATTTTTCTGATAATCCTTTGAGGTTATTCTGAAATGGAAGGGGCCTTACATTGTATTTGGGAGTCTCTCCAAAGGACTCAGTTCTTCTTTCTTCTCCCTGTGGAGCTGTTTTGGAAGGTACATGTGGGAAGTTTGGATAAAAGCAGAAACATACAAAGCTTGGGAAGCTGATGTGTAGCTTTTTCCAGTTATAATCTGTCTCTCTTTGTATGGCAAGCTGAAGTTCCAGATGTTGTTTTGGCTTGGAGATAATGGATAGGGGAAAAATAAGCATTCTTAATGTTAACAGAGTCAGCCTGTCTGGATCTGAGCTGACAGGAAAAGGGAGAGATAAAACCTTCATTAATGGTGTATGTACTGCTGAAGAGCCAGGGTGGCTGTCCTTGGAAAGCAGTCCCAGATTGGCAGTGCCCAGTGCCAGCTGTGGGAGCCGACAGCTGCCGGGCTGGGGCCACACCGTGACACGGATCGTTGACTTCTGCGGGGGGCAGCGGGCTTGGTTCAGGTGTGCAACCCCCCTCTTCCTGTTAAAAGTTAATTCTTACCCCCCCTTGCTTCATGCCCCCAACACCCCTCTTGGTGCCCTGCTTACCCTCAGCAGCTGCCTGTGGGTTTTGGGGGATGCAGAGCTGAGGTGAAGGGCTGTCGGTCAAACATGCTTTTGGGGTCAGGTGGCTCCATGGCTCTTACCCACACTGGGCCTCTGTCTTGGAGCACCAGTGGATTTTTTGAAGCTTGTCCTCACCAGGAACTCCATTTATTGTGAGTTGCAGCGTGGTTTGGGCATGTGTGTGCTGGATTTCTTCTGGAGGAGACTAAGCTGCAAGCTCTGTTCCTGTTGTATAGCAGATGTGCTCCGTCCTGAAATGTGGGCGTCAAGTTCTCAGCCTCTTCTGGGCAGCTTGGAGCCATATGTGGTAGCACCTTCCAGTGAGGGGACCAAGCTCAATCCACTCTGAAGTAAGAGTGCTGAAATGCATGTTAGGAGTACATGTGGTGGCCAGAAAAGGGATTTCCTGGGTTAGTCCATAGGTTATATGTATAATAGTCTGTCCATTTTCTGTGTTATATTAAATACATAAATATACTGTGTCCTGTGTCTCTCTCATACCTGTTCCTCCTGTCAGGCTTATTTCTAATATGTATGAGCAGATTATTTTTAATTAATCGCTGCAATTCTGTGACTTCCTCCTTAATCTTTCCTTTCTTTCCTTTTTCATTGTTGAGTCTAGGAAGTAGCAGTTTCCGGCCAATGGCCTGTCCCCACGCCTGTCTTCCCCCACGGGGCATAGAGTCCTTCAGGGCTTTCTGGCCTCGGAGAGCAGTTCTGGTGAGGATGCTCAGTTCACTTCCCTTGCTACTGTAAAGCTGAAAGGGAGAATAGTGCTGACGTTGGCTCATCTGAGGGACAGAGGAGCTGAGCTGCTGCAATCCTTCTGCTACCTGAAGTCTTGGCTGTTTGCTGCTTAGAATTGGGATAAACTTGTCCTCATCAGCTTGTGTAAGTAATTGGAACGAGGGTCTGGGTGGGAGGGAGGGAGGGGAGCTGCCTTGTGTTGGTGTAGCGGAGTAAGGGATCCTTGGAGCATGTACAGTATTGGCCAGCTGGACGTGCGTGTCAGCATAGGCCAGGATTGGAATGGTTTAACCCTTTTTGGCCTTGTTTTTGCCTCAGAAGTGGGAGTACGTGCCTGGAGCTGGCTGGCTGGCTGACCAGCTGTGATCGTGTATGCATTGCCTGATGCTCCAGAAAAACTGTCCTTAGAAATCCCATTGGACTGGGCTGTGCAAGACACGTCAGAATCAAGGGCCTGTTGCATGTTTGGTGGAGGAAGATGCAGAAGGGGAATCTGGGTGTGGGAGACTGCTGCTGCCTACCTTTGTGCTGCTCACATTCCTCACTCGGGCCCGCAGGCAGCAGTGGGGTGTCTTGCTCATGTGGTTCATGACTCAAGCCAAGCCCAGATGTTTTCATGCCTGGTCTGGCCTATTTTCTGAGAATAAGCTTGGATGCCTCAGTCCATTTTATTGTGGTTTTCTTAGTGTCTAGTCCACCTGAAGTTAAGATGATTTCTGGCCTAATTGCATGCTCACAGGCAGATATGGCAGCTTCTGCTTTCTCTCTGCAGCTGTGCTCCTGCTAACTTCAGAGGACTCACAATTAGAGCCATGCTGGTGAGAACCTGGGGTAGGGTTTTGATGCTGCTTTTTTTTTTGAGTGGAAAGTTTTAGAGCATGAAACCCAGAAGAGTCTGTCTTATGGCCAGGAGATGAGTGAAAATGCTGAAGGTTTCTGTGAGGTCAGATGTGGCCCTGTTGACCAACCTGGCTTTCCATTTCTATGGAGCAGTGAGTGGTAGGGACATGGAAACCTTTTTGTACTGACTGTTGAACTGTTCCTTTAGCATTATCTGGCTGACAGGTTGATGACAGTTACTATCCAGAGTATCCAAACTTTATTTCCTCATGCCTTTGACAGTGCTTTAGTGCTTTTTGACCCTTTGTAGGAACAGTTTGTATAGCAGGTTATTTGTGGGAAGTAAATGCACTCCTTTAACTTGAGTTTTCCTCTGAGGAAAATGGCTTGATGTTGTTGGAAAAAGATTGGGATGGTCACTTGCTCTGTGTGAACAAGTGCTGCCTTGTGTCCTATTCAGAATGATCTCTTGCTCCATCACAGCCCATGAATGAGGAGGGCTGTTGGCCCAAAGCATATTTGTGTGCTTCCTGTGTTCAGGAGCAGTTGGTGAAGGTTATCTTTGACTCACTGTCCTCAGTGTGTTACATTCACAGTCATGGCTGGATCCTCTATGTGGAGATGTTGGACCTTGGAAATAGCCAGTGGATATATGTCATGAGCTCGCTGGAATCATGAGTGTGGCCTTGTTCCCAACTGGGGGATAGGTGTGTTGCTCTTGAGCAGTCTGTTCAGAGCTCCAAAGCCAGACTGGTCCCAAAAGAGAGCTTTAGCTTTCATTGTGCTTCACATCTGCAGCTGAGTGTATGTGAGGTCAGCCTTGGGAATTTAGCTGCTAAATAGGGATGAGACTGGCTGCTTTTGGCTTCTGCAGCAGCAATTAAACCAAAAGTCTGTGGAACGGTTTTCTGAAGATCTGCAAGTACAGTTGGGTTTGGCAAGGCCACATGAGATGCATGAGTTTGACAGTATACAGCTAAATAGGTGGAAAGGGAATACTTGAAACAGCTCTGGAAAGAAGTGTCAGAATTGTGTATAATTGGGATGAATTCGGTGTTCGGAGAGGTGACAAGGTGCCTGATGATGGGACTGAGGGATGCATAGCAGGCAGTGATGGACATCAGCTAGGCCTGTGATGGGGAGCTCCCATACCAGGAGGGACACAAGGGTTTGCCTGGTAGACGCAGCTGTAACAGCAACTGAGGAATGCCAGGACAAAGTGATCTGTAAAGGTCTTGAGCTGTTTTAGCACACAGGCTTGAATTTTAGATGGATCAGTGTCACTGGTGAGACTGCCACAGGTAAGATCTGAGAGGAACAGAGACCTGTGGTGGAGGCTGTGGTACCTTATGAAGCCTCAGGTGAGAAGGGGGGACGGCTTGCAGGATGCTTTGAGGGAGCTGGAGCACAGAAAAGAGAGGATCATGGTGGAGGGAGAGAACAGGGTAAAGCTGTGGTGTGAGGTTAGCACTGAGGTTAATGTTGCTGATGTTGGAGGAACAGAAATACCACTGAATAGTTCAAGGATGGAGAAAAGCCTCAACTGATCTTCACCTTACTACCTTCTTCAAGTCAGCTTTGGGTTGTGTTCCCCTTAACAACGAGTGCCCCTCAGTGTTGTTTCTGGATTTCATGAGGCTCTGTACATCCCTGCTCCTGAGTGTCCCATTTGCACAGTGCTAGTGGGAGATGGGAGGCTGTGGAGTACCAGGCCTTAGTAGGACCTGGTTTGTTTGTATCTTGGATTTAAGAACAGAATAATGTGTCTCTGTCCTGTCCAAACAGGCAAGACCAAACTGTAGAGCAGTACTGCTAAAATTCTGGGGTGGTTTAGTATATATAATCTCTGAAGATTTGACTTTCTCATGCAGCAGGGTGTTTACTTCTTCTTGGGACTGCTAATTGCATTCAGTTTTCTGGACTCCAGAGTAATAGCTAATGAAATGCTCTGCTGAGAGGAAATACTGTTTCATGACTCGTGCTTATGGAGTGTCAGGAACTTCTGTTCTCAGTCTGATTGCTCTGTAAATGTTGGTTGATTTTCTTAGGCTGGCTGAGGCTAGGAGCAGTTAAGCTGTAAGTGGGGTGCAGAATGAACACCTGACTTTTCTATGTCCCTTAACCTTTCCGACTTTGTAGCAGCCCATCACTCCTGAAGAATGCCGCTCTAATCCCAGTGTAATCCCTGAGCAGTGAGCCAGAGGTGTGAAGCCAGGCTATCCTATGTCTCCTCGGTACCCCTGCCATGGTACTGTGTTCCTCTGCGTCTCTCCTGCTCCTGTCCTCCTCAGGTTTATAGATTTATATATGTACACAAATACATATATATTTATAGTATTTCCAGCTTTGATGGTTTTATTTTAACTAGTGGCTGTGTTTGCTGTGTCATGCTGCCGTTGTATTATTCTGCCAATGCAATGAAATTGATTAAAAAAACCAAGCTTTGGCTGATTTTTATCAAAATCCCCCAAACTGCACTCAGGGCAAGGTGCTTGGGTTAAAGGACAGAAGTAGAATATTCTTGTGGTGATGACTCTGTGAAAATAACTCTGGAGGTTCAGATTTACCCAGGGTAAATCTGCAAAATCTCGCTGGGATTATTGATGTGCAAATGAGGGTCCTCACTGGAGTGAAATATCAACACAACTGAGGGGTCACCTGGAGAGTGCTGTGGCTGAGGAAGCTTCCAGCAGCGTCTTCACCTCACTCAGAGTTTGGCTTTGAGTGATCTGGCCTGATATCATCAGGGACCGTGAATAAAAAGCATTTGCACCTCTCTAGGTCCCTGCATGTGTGAAAACACACTGAGACAGTAGGGAGATGATGACATTGTTATCTTGCAGCAGGGCTTGCCCCAGTGAGAGATGGTCTCTAAAAGCTGTGCACATTATCAGACCCAGGCTTCTCTGCAAGCCAGAATAAAGAAATGAGTACTTAAAATTTGTGTAAAGAAAAACAGGGGCAATCAGGAAAAACCCCCAAACAGCTTTTTAAAGGAAAAATTAAGATTTTTATTGGTGACAGCCAAGCCAAAGATTTGTTTTTGAAAATGTTTGTTTTGGTTGGCTGGAGTGTTCTGCAGAAACTCCGAACAGGCAAGCTGTGTAATATTTAACTAGTTACTAAAAAGCATTCGAAAATGATTAGCAGTCAGTGATCTCATTTAGACTGTGAGTTCAACTGTCTCGGTTTCTCGTTGAGATTATAATGCAGCTCTCCAGCAAAGTGATGTTTGTTTGGAGAGCAGGGGGCGATGCAGGCCCGGTGGGTTCCTGGGGGCTGGCACTGTGTTTAGCAGGGGTGATGCAGGCTCTGTGGGTTCCTGGGGGCTGGCACTGTGTTTAGCAGGGGTGATGCCGGCTCTGTGGGTT